>NC_065923.1:53513136-53705163 GCF_024586455.1 Bactrocera neohumeralis
CCTGGGCTCCATCAGTTCTTCGCCGCAGTGTCTAAATAGCTCGGCCGGCAATCCATCGGCCCCCGTTGTTTTGTTGTTCTTCAGACAAGTAATTGCTATTCGAACTTCCTCATGGTCGGGTAATGGAACGTCTGTTCCATTGTCATCGATTGGGGAATCGGGTTCTCCTTCTCCTGGTGTTGTGCGTTCACTGCCATTCAGCAGGCTGGAGAAGTGTTCCCTCCATAATTTAACTATGCTCTGGGCATCAGTGACTAGATCACATTTGGAGGTTCTACCAAAAGATGCTCCGGTCTTCAGACCTTCTGTTAAGCGCTGCTTCTTTTGTAGAACTTTCGAGCAGTACCCCTGTCGGGCAGCTTGTCAAGTTCTTCATACTCTCTTTTTTGTGTGAAAATGCATCTCGCCTCCCTCCACAACTATCTATCCCATCTCGCACTTTTGTGGTCCATTGTAACGTTGCGAGGTAGCGTTATTGCGCTGGTTATGATTCATACAATTAATTTTTACATTCAGAACTATACTCTCACTTAATCAGGATATTGTCGTGATGCACTGCCTGTTTGGATGCAATTTATTCTATCATTTCCAATATATAGAAACTGTATATATCTGAGACTGGATCTGTTTGCAATTGTGCACACATTTTTATGGTTGCCTTACGATAAGTAAAGAACAAGGACCGTCCTAAAAAACCACCTTGTTAAGTAGCAACAATCAGTATAATCCATGTATGCGCAAATTGTTGTCTTCAAAAATGAGTGAAAATAATGAAGAAATTCGCTATATTTTGAAGTGTTTGCATAAAAATGGAAGAAATTTCTGAAGTTCTAGGAGATGATTCTGTACGTATTAGTTCGTGTAGTACAACAATGGTTCGCTCGCTTTCGTTCTGGTAATTTCCTAATTTCGAAAAATGGAAAAATGGCAAAAAATGGTCGGCAAAAATGATAAATATTTGTTTATTTATTTATTACTGTAAATATAATATAAAAAAAAAATAAGTTAAATTTTGTTTAGAAATACGAAAAGTCTTTTTCGACTACCCAACATTATTATTTTTTTTAAGTAAAAAAATATTTAAATTATTTTTACAAATATGAGTAGTGAAGAAATGGTTATGATTTAAAATATAATTTTGATATTTACGAATTATATTGAATTTTAACATAAAGAGATAAAAAGTCACCTATATTCGTCTCTTGGTTCTAAGCTACCTTCCAACTAATTTTCTTGCGTTATAAATAGTGTAGATAACACTTTATATAAATAGATATTCAGTTGCTGTTACGGCAGCGAAGCGGGTGATTTGGAACGCATGATGACATTATACTGATGCTGCTTCTAAGAAATCATTTGTGATAGCAAAACAATTATGTATAAATTTGAGTTGTGTCGTTTTTGAGTTTCAAATGCACAATTTTGCACTCGCTAAAAATTTCACACAAAATCTGCTTCGTAAACTGTTTGCGGCACAAGTTGTTGTTGTAATACAAGCCATCAACGGCATCATATGCATAAATATTTCGGTTTTTGAAAGAAATTTGCATTTTCATTATCGTCAATAATGAGCAACGCTGGCACTTCGTCATAACGAAAGTCATGGCAGGAGCACAAATGCGAAGTGTGAAAAAATAAAAGAAACGCCTTCAGCCACTTGGTTGGTTTTTAAAGCCACACCGCATTTGTGTATGTGTGTGTGGATGTGCGTTGACAGCCATGAAACGCTCGCATTTCTTTTACGAACTGTTTGTGTTGTGTGAAAGCTGCAAAAGCCATTCAGGCAATTTGAATAGCAACATTTGGCATTGCTTTCACATTTTGGGCATTTCTCGAAAATCATATAATATCATACATATGCTTAGCACACACGCACGTACATTAAATTCAAAAGCAACAAACGCTCAGACAAATTCGCTTGCATGTGTGTATTGGTGTGACAAAATGCAAAATTTTGCTTGCTAGTGTGTGTGTGTGATGTAGTGTCGACATTGGCATTCAAATAAACTGTCACGCATTTGGCATTTTCATGTGACTTTTAGCCAGCCCTTGCTCTCATTTTCTCTCCTACGGCTCACGTTCTTTGGCTTATTCCAATTTTTTCAATGCTGTTTTGTATGTGTGCGTATTTGGCTGTATGTGTGTGTGCATGAAATGTCCCTGAAACTGTAAACATTTGCTTGGCTTTCCGCACACACCCTCTCACATGCTGCGGTTATGTGTTGTTGTTTTTGTTGGTGGGGGCGTGTGTGTTGTCTACACGTGTTCCGCTTTATTTGGTCTGATTTTAGGCGTGAAACTCGTGTGAATGCAGGCTTGTGCGTTTGAATAAATGTGACATTGTGCTGAGCTTTCGACGCAAAAGAGTCGTAGGAAATTCGGCGGTTCGTAGATGTCAAAAAGTTCTTGGTTTTGCTTGAAAGATAAAATTTGCGTGTTTATCTTTGAGACCTGAGCGCTTAAATTACGCAAGTAAATGCTTCTAAAGCCATCGCACTTACCTTATAAATTCCGAATATTAACATCACGCTCAGCACTATCATGGACATTTGTGTGCCGATAATGGCGAAATAGGCTATTTGAACACCTGAAAGAGAAGAATTGGACGCAAAAAATATAATTTTTATTATATATTTTACTTCATATTTTTTTCAAATCATGAGAATTTATTGTTTTTATGTAAATAATCAAGTATTTTATTTTTAAAGGCTTTATATAGACTCTGTTTATATAAAAACAATTAATTTATTTCCTTACCATTTCTGGAAATTATTATACATTTTGTTTAAAATAAATTTCTGTAGTCACAAGTATTTTCAATATTTTTATACTCTCGCAACAATGTTGCTAAGGAGAGTATTATAGTTTTGTTCACATAACGGTTGTTTGTAAGTCCTAAAACTAAAAGAGTCAGATATAGGGTTATATATACCAAAGTGATCAGGGTGACGAGTAGAGTCGAAATCCGGATGTCTGTCTGTCCGTCCGTCCGTCTGTCCATCCGTCCGTCCGTGCAAGCTGTAACTTGATTAAAAATTGAGATATCATGATGAAACTTGGTACACGTTTTTCTTGGCTCCATAAGAAGGTTAAGTTCGAAGATGGGCAAAATCGGCCCACTGCCACGCCCACAAAATGGCGGAAACCTGAAACCTATAAAGTGTCATAACTAAGTCATAAATAAAGATATTAAAGTTAAATTTGGCACAAAATATCGCATTAGGGTGGGGCATATTTGGACGTAATTGCTTTGTAAAAGTGGGCGTGGCCCCGCCCCCTACTAAGGTTTTTATACATATCTCGGAAACTACTACAGCTATTTCAACCAAACTCTACAGAGTCGTTTCCTTCAAGCATTTCCATATACAGTTCAAAAATGGAAGAAATCGGATAATAACCACGCCCACCTCCCATACAAAGGTTATGTTGAAAATCACTAAAAGTGCGTTAACCGACTATCAAAAAACGTCAGAAACACTAAATTTTATGGAAGAAATGGCAGAAGGAAGCTGCATCCAGGTTTTTTTTTTAAATTGAAAATGGGCGTGGTGTCGCCCACTTATGGACCAAAAACCATATCTCAGGAACTACTTTACCGATTTCAATGAAATTTGGTATATAATATTTTCTTAACACCCTGATGACATGTACAAAATATAGGTGAAATCGGTTCACAACCACGCCTTCTTCCAATATAACGCTATTTTGAATTCCATGTGATGCCTTCTCTGTATAATATATACATTAGGAACCAATGATGATAGCGGAATAAAACTTTACACAAATACGGTAATTGAAAAATATGTAAATGACGGATAATAAAATCTCGATTATCAATTTATCATGCGAGAGTATAAAATGTTCGGTGACACCCGAACTTAGCCCTTGCTTACTTGTTTTTTATTATTATTATTTTGATGAGATCATCTATTACTTTTCTGAGCCCTTCAATTTTCCTTTTGAATATGGAGATTTTTCTCATTAAAAGGTTAACCGATTCTAACCGGGCGTCTTCCCTTGGTTTCATAATAGTGACAACACACTGTGTTTAGTTTCTTACTAATACGGCTTATGTGATCAATTTAATAGGCAGGAATATACACCCATCTTACAATTTTTTTTTTGAAAGACTTTCTTTAATTTGCCTTTATTATTACAAATAGCAGGGCTTAATTTGTTTTTCTGACGTCTTTGTATGTTCGATAGGACCAAATGTCTGAACTCAATGATGAATCTTTAAGCTCTTACCATACATACTTAGCTTCCTTTTTTTAAATCCGAAATCTATGTATACACTTTTTCTAGTATTCTGAAATGCTTTATTGGTGGAATCAATGGCTATCAATTGCAAAATGGAAAACACCGTATATGTTCCGTAAATATTCGTACATAACTTCATATGTATACAGCATTTCTATTATAAATCTGATACTATTAATAATTTCACTAATGGGTATGATTATAACTGCAATAAATTGGTTCAAATGCTGAGTTCTTGATAGTTAGTACATAAGTTTCCAGATCCATTAGTTTAATCACATTGAAAACTCAGTAAGTTAACGCAAAAGGCCAAGATTTTTAAGAAAGCTTCCTTAATTCTGTATCTCCGGTATGGATCTAAAAATGCGAAGTACCATATGGCTCTTATAGCGCTCTCCGTTATCCTTTTAAAGCGCAATTTCCAAAATTTAGCTGTGTAAGTAGCGATCCACAATACCATTTCTTCTGAATACATAAAATTGCGTGCGGTTCATTACAAATTTGAAAACACTTAATCAATTCCAGCTGACTATTATCACAAGTCCGTCACACTGCAGATTTCATTTTTCAAAGTCGGCAGATAACAGGCCCGTGTCGGCACTGACGAAGGATTAATTATATTTCTTCTAGTTGAATTGCATTTGAGCAACATATTATTCTCACGGAAGCATTACAGACTTATGAACCTCTTCTCCATTTTATATTTGCATTTTTATTTTCAAATAGCGCTTAAATATTACAGAAAATTTCATATAATTGTTGAGTTGCTTCTGTGCCAAAACTTCGCAACAGAGCAATTAAAGAGTTTCTTCTTAGTTCAGACTGAAGTGTTAAGTCTTTTATTGCACTTGTCGCTGAATTTGCTTAACTCCTCACTTATGTATTTAAAATGAACCCTAGATAATAACGGTCACATGAAACTTGTGGGCAAAGCTTGACAAGTTTTTCAGTCGGCTGTCGCTCTAGTAATGCGGACATTGCCTCACCAATAGACAGTTCTCAACTGCATATCTCACATAAATTGACAATCGGCTTACAGAACTTTGGCCAGCTGATGTTAAGCTGCCGCTTATGGCATCACTTGTGTGAGAATTAGAGCCTATAAGACCGAAAGCTCTTCATGGAGAGGTATGAAATGTGTATAAAGATTATGTGTTTAGCCGTGTGTGGCAAATAAATTGCATATGTGTTGTATAGTATATATGTATACGAGCGCCCAAATGGACTGAATTCTTTATTCCGCCCAAGGTTAAGCAAACAAATATGATTTTGCGGTTAGCTAGTTAGCTGGAAGTGAAGTAAATTTTAACCTATTTTATATATGGAAGATGTGTGCACATATACATATACTTACCATAGTAGACATCCTCCAACGATTCCACCTTGCGCATATTCACATTTATCCGCCAGGAGTAAATCAAAACAATCAGGAGTGACATATTCTGCGAACAAAAGCAACGAAAACAAATAAATACTCGCAGTTGTGTGTTAAAAATTGTCACTCTGATGAATAATTGCAGCAAATTGTTAATGAATCATTAAATCCACTCATATCATATCGGTCATAAAAGTCACTCATACGCCCCGCACACTATTTTTTCTTTTAGTCTGTATAATTGTAAGCTGCCGTGCCCCAAAGAGGCAAAAGCAAAGGTAAAACGCGCGCAAAAGCGAGCGTAAAACCATTTATAACTCGATTTTTTGATACACTTAATTAATTTAATTGATGTCATTAATGTAATTAACGTATCACAATAAGCCATAAATTATTGAACACGCAAATGCAAATGTGCACATACTCTCATAAACACGAGTATAAATGTATGCATAGAATGTGTATATATTAGGGTGCGTCAAAAATAACTAATTTCTTTGACTTTATACTCCAAAAATTTGCTAACAGCTAAGCAAATTCTCCCCATGTTTGAGCTTTTAAGATTAAAATGAAGGTCCTCCGCTTCTCCTTGTTTCACGTTTCTCGCTTTTATTGAACTTTTATTGAAAGAAGATATTTGAATCAGTATCGTATTATCTTTAAACATATTTGTAGGAAATCGACTTCCCTATAAAATTGTCTGTTATAGTTTTTTCGAACCATATGGTTCAAACGTTTTAAAGGCAACAAATTAGTTTTGTCCGCAAGTTATGAAATTCATGAAAGTAAAATGTGCCTTTAAATAATTAAACTTTAACTTTGGATCATGATTTTGAACGGTGAGGTTCACGAAAAATTTTCAATAGTACGGAAAATAAGAAATACATATACTTCGGCTTCATCAAAGCTACATTACCATTGACGGGCGCTTTCTCTATAGTATAAAAGGGTATACAAATGTCTTCCTATCTTAATCTTGATTTTAAGTTTGCAATAGGAAATTATAGGTTGCAGAGGTGTGATATTGGTTGCGGTAAATAAGCAGCTTCTTGGGAAGAAAATGACTTGTGAAAATTTTTCAAACACTGAGGGATCAGTGCGCGCATCTGCAGACACAGGGGCATGACCACATACTTGTTAATCGACTCAGCTCGACCTGATGGTATGAATACAAGTATATGTATATTTTTTAGGTTCTCCCAAGCTTCCTTCTGAGTGTTCTTCTTCTTAATTGGCGTAGACACCGCTTACGCGATTATAGCCGAGTGAACAACAGCGCGCCAGTCGTTTCTTCTTTTCGCTACGTGGCGCCAATTGGATATTCCAAGCGAAGTCAGGTCCTTCTCCACTTGGTCCTTCCAACGGAGTGGAGGTCTTCCTCTTCCTCTGCTTCCCCCGGCGGGTAGCGCGTCGAATACTTTCAGAGTTGGAGTGTTTTCATCCATCCGGACAACATGACCTAGCCAGCGTAGCCGCTGTCTTTTAATTCGCTGAACTATGTCAATGTCGTCGTATATCTCGTACAGCTCATCGTTCCATCGAATGCGATATTCGCCGTGGCCAACGCGCAAAGGACTCTAAATCTTTCGCAGAACTTTTCTCTCGAAAACTCGCAACGTCGTCTCATCAGTTGTTGACATCGTCCAAGCCTCTGCACCATATAGCAGGACGGGAATTATGAGCGACTTATAGAGTTTGGCTTTTGTTCGTCGAGAGAGGACTTTACTTTTCAATTGCCTACTCAGTCCGAAGTAGCACCTGTTGGCAAGAGCAATCCTGCGTTGGATTTCCAGGCTGACATTGTTGGTGATGTTAATACTGGTTCCTAAATAGACGAAAATATCTACAACTTCTGAGTGTTACAAACTTAATTTTACCCACCCTAAAATATGTATTATATATTCACACAAGCTGTCACAACTGTGCTGATGAACATATAACGGCATACGAGTATAATGTCACATGACGGCGAAAGAACGCGAGTTATGTCTTTGTCTTGTAGCACGAGAGGTGAAGGATTTGCTTCACGACAAGACTGAATATGAACTGAATAATTGAAATAATTTTTTTGAAGTCGGCATTGAAAAAATAACTGAAAAGTTCTAGTGAAGGTCTTTTAAAATGAGGGATGAAGAAATTGTTGAAAAGACGAGATTTCTGTTTAAGCCATTTTAATAATATTTATTTATATTTTTCTTAAATAATTATGATATTTATTTATATTAAAAATATAATCACGGATGGCTTTCTGAAAAAGTTCCAAAGGAGATTCACGATCTTATTTTCATGAGAAACGTGATCTTTCATTAATATATTTATGTGAGCAGGCATCATATTGCTGCTGTATATAGTTACAATCGTTGTTAGATTAAAATGGTTATTTGAGGTAGCAGAAGGAAACGTAGAAAACGCAAAATGTGCTATATTGTTATGGCTAGGAGTACAGCAAACCTTATGGTGGCAAAAATTAGTGAGATTGCGACAACAAACGCAATATAAATTGATTTTGTTTTGGTTTATTCTAAGGTGATTTTCACCAATATTGATATGATAGAAAATCCAACAGCGTGAGGTTTCACGGCATCACTCTTTCCCAACTACTGTATTTTTGGCTTGGGTGCATAGAAAAAACACCATTTAACAACAATAACAACACTTTCGCCTAAATTTGCGTTTTTCGTTTTAGCAGCTTCTGTGTATTCCACATACCGATTGCTGATCATAGACATAATTTCCTCACAAAAGTATACTCTAAAGTATTATGAAATATACTCTGGAAAAAGTTATCGGTATTGTGTTGCCTCACAAGTTTATTAGTCTTGCCGTAAGCTTAAATATTTGAACATCCTGATAGCGAAATTATACTAAAACATTCAATATGAAATTTTGTGTCACGATAGAAAGTTTGGAGAACCTTTACCAGATGTCGACATGGAAGCAATTGCAATTGAAGGATGGCTAAAAGCCAAGCTGTCCGTAATTCTGCAAACCCAGTATTATTATAAATCTTAAATCATTCCGCTCTATTTAATGTAAATTCTGTCATACGATGGAAATGTATACCAAAATATTTCAGTGATGATTTTATAAAATCATAATTTTATTTTTAGCGTGAGTTAGAGCCAGAGCTCAACTTACAGGATAATTTACCCAAAAGAGGAACAAATTCTCGTTTTAACCGCAAAATTAAAAAATTATAAATAGGGATAGGTAATTATTAAACGTCAAATATTTTGGCATTATTGGTTCGAAAATTTCATCATATTGAGCGTTTGAAACGAATTTCGAGTATCATATAGGGTAGGGTATCCAGTCAAACTCTTGAAGCTCTCAAAACAAGGGTTAGTTTTAATCTAGTTTTTCACAAAGTTTTATGTAATTAAATCATATGATCTTCACGGTTAATTCACCGACCCAATTTTCGATATGATTTGAACACCAGAAATTTATTCCATAAAGTGATGGACTTATGCTCTGTAGTTGGCTCCTGAAATATTTAGCCAACATAGGAGGGACTTTCAATTATTTTTTCTATGTTTTCATTATTTATCGTCTTGATATGCAAACAACACCAAAGAGGAACTACTGCTCAACATAAGGAAATCTGAAAAGATTCTTGAAGATTATGCATACTCTGGATATGAATAACCAGTTATCCTAGAAATATAAGTCTAAAAGTTTAAAACTCACTAAAAATTATATATATTTGAAATACACCCAATATATTTAAGCAGAGTCTAGCTTACGAGTTTTAACACGTGATAAATTATAAATTGTTCAGAGCATAGTTTAACAGCTTTTAGTTGGAATCATTACAAAGGCCATTTTAAAATTCAATTAAAACCGTAAATAAAATTCTGAAAAGCCTTAAATGGTATTTTGTGCGGATTCTAAAGGCGACAGAATCAGAATTAACTTAGTAGTTTTGACACGCTTCAATTACGCAACGGCTTAAATAAATACGTCGAAATTATTCACATTTCAAAACAAAGCCTTCCGATCACACGCCTACCGTATGATGTGTTTTAATAAAAGCAAATATTAAATAATAAATAAAAATGCAAAATTCACGTGTAAAACGCAACAGTTCCATTGTCCCCTCACACACTCCCATACACATATGTACATACGCGTGTATCATTGTGTTCGCCGCACCCGGCAAGTCTACAAAAAAGACATACACAATGTCAGTTACCATATATGCCACATGCCACACGACACACATATTAAAAGCGCACAAATTTAATTTAATTTTTAATGCCATTTACGCGCACTAGTCGGCCCGGCGGGGCGTATGCGTGATTTTATTTCGTTGTTTGGCTCTTTGAACTAAGTTCATTTTTGTTTCGCTTATTTGTGCTACGGCACAATTTCACGCAGAGATTTGTACTTGCTAAGGGGGCAACGATTGCCGCTTTTTAGCCGAGAATTATATTTTGAGACGGCCGTTATATATTTTTACTACCTCTTCCACCGGCAACGTTGAACTCACCAAAACCTGCTTAAACGGCTTCTATCTATTCTCGCTAACTCATCTGAATATCCCAGGTTGTGCCGTCTTGATCTATCAAAGTATCGGTATCGGAGCAGGTTGTTTTTAATCTACACTGCTCATATTGAGATGTCAGGGCTTTTAATTGCAAGTCTACCTGTTTCTATGAAGACTTTTTAAAGAACCATAAATAAAATATTTATTGGTTTTACGCCTATTCAGAACCAGAACCATTATATAACTTTTCCAAAGATAATCACAAGAAGTATATAGCTTGAAGACGCGGGATCACTTCAATGTTCGAATACGAAAATAGCTAAGTATTTAACATGTGGCAAAATTTTTGTCTTGCTGGATTTAGTTACATATGTGACGGATCGGAGTAAATTGTTATTTTTTTCAACGTTTTCTTTCCTAAAAAAAGGGCTCTACCAAAGCAGTGGAAGCCTACAACACAGGACCTAAAGCAGACATCAGTTGGAGAACGATTTTGAAAATTTATCCTTAAAATTTTAATACGAAAACAAATTAGTATGACTCTATTTAAAACAAAAAATTCAATGCCCTTCAATGGTAAGAGACGGAAATTTTAACTATCAACACAAGAATAACTGGGGATGCTTCAAGTAAGTTTTAATTTTAATCCACTTAGAGATCAAACTATACCCTACTATAATGATGAATGTTTTGTTCAATAGACTATCAGCACACCAGACATTAAAATTTTCGTATGCAATTATTCAACGAGTTCTTAGAGCTTGTAAAGTTTCAAAGATTCATCAGCTTACAATACTTTCAAAGTCATAACACAGTTATGGCAAAAGCATAGCATGAAATAAGAAGAGCAAAAAGTGCATTGGCTTTAGAAAAAAGTAAGTTTGGCTAGAAAAATGTACTGGCCACAAAATGTTACTCAGCACCAAGCAACATTATCAGTATATGATCACAGATTGGCAAGTTGCAAATAGTCTCTAAAACAAGAATAAATCTAAATAGGAACATATGCATACACGGTGGTGTAAGCTAAGGCGGTAGCTGTATCCATAATTGCACATAAAATATAAAAAACCTCAAATCTGTGACACTCGCAGTTGAATATACTTTTTGACATGATGGCAGAGACTTCTAAACGCTGCCTCTACAAAGGCAATACAGTTCCTTTATGGCCAAGACGTGATTGCAGTTCAAGTGAAAAAGCGTTAAGTCTTAGTTTCAACAGCTAATTTTGCTAACCAAACTGAGCATTTGTAGCTTTTAAAGAATTGACAAAGATAGAAGACAGAACAATCAAAATTTAACCGAAATAATTCGGCCATTAGAATTTGATCTGTATTCATAAAAGCACTAAATTCGAGTGCTAGAGTAGCTACACAAAGAGATTTTAATTGTAAGCCATTCATATTTGCAGTAAAAGAACGAGTCAGTTCGAGCTTCGTCAAAGTAGAAATGAATACATTACTTGGCACTGAATTTATCTGTTACATTATAAAGAATAATTCAACTTTTTATACATGCCCGTCCGAAAGCTTCCGATTGTTGTCAAAATGATACTGAAAGCCCCGGAACCATTGAGGCTTTATCCTTTGACAATTATTGCTACCAAACTTTTTGATTTCGAAAAAGCCATTAATTTACGCTTACTTTACACATTTTTATTCATTTCAGACATATCAAATATTAAATATTCCACAAAAAAGATTTTAGGTGGACCCTACTACAGCACCCTAACCACGTTAAGCCTGAAAAAATTGCCAACATCCCCTTTCAGTCTCTCCTTTTCACGCATCACTCAAGCATGCTTAATTTCCTGGCTTTGTTTCAGCTGTAATTCAGTTGAATTTTTATTTTTAGCTTGTGCTGCGCTGCTTTTTTTCGCACTCGCTTCAAATTATACTCACAATTGTGTAAATCGCGCTTGTTAACGCCAAATTTTTCGCATGTAGCATGCGACAACATCCTGTCCCCGTTAGCGGTCCATATGGATACAATATCACCGATTTCATTTTCTCACCAGCGCCGACGCCAACACCAACGCCGGTCGCCGCCGCCACAACACACGTTTTATGTTTGGCTTTCATTTTCATATTTTGCTCAAAAATTTGTTGTTGTTACTTTTACTGTTCGTTTTTCTTTTTGTTTTTTTTTTTGTGTCCTTGCTGTCGTTGGTGCGGATATTATGCAATAATAACGGCACTACGGCTGCAGCACGCGCGTGTTTCACACACCTTTCGCAGCCACTAATAGGTTTTGTGTGAATGTTGTAGTTGCATTTGCATAACGCTGTTGTAAATAGTGTTGCTGTTGTGATTTGGTGAGCACTAGCGGTTTTTAGCATGAGTCATACGCCGCAAAAATGCCGTTAGTTTTATGTAACTGTACGTGCGTTGCTTTGTATGCGCCTTTAATTCGCTTCAATTCTCGTTTGAATTTCTGTTTTATTTTGATTGTTCTGCTCTATGACATGCCTCTGCAATTTGAAGCTGCTTACTTGTCTGTTTGCCTGCGGTTTATCGCTTTGCAGCTCAGCATAGCAGCATACTTAATGTTACGTATACGCCCTGTCCTACCACGCAAATGATGGAAGTTTGTAGGTCATTTGGTTCTTCATATAATTGTCAGCAGGTTTTACATAGTTCACAGTAATTTTGACGCCTGTAAAGAGAAAAATTTGTAACTTTTAAAATAGTATGTGGTTGCCGTTTTCCAATAAAATAAATTTGCATAAAAATAGTTAAAAAAGTTCATAGTATAAACTAAAATTTATAACAGTTTGCATGGAAATTTAATTAACATTTCTATCAACATGACTGCGAAAGCGCCGTTTCGTTAACCTGGTTGCTTTCGAAAACTTTCTGAGGCAGTCAATTATTTTAGATTCTCTTAAAGATAAAAGTTAAGGTCTTACAACAACAAACCAGACCTGCTGCGGCCGTTTCCGTATCCACCAGTTAATCACCACTTCTCCGACTTACTACAACTGTCTTTGTTCGTTGCGACTAATACAAATGCAATCATAGCTGAATCCTTTTCTATAAAATAAACAGGATTTGAACAAAAAGGAACGCAGCCAGTGTGGGTATTACAAATTTCGATTGCGCATTTGAAGTTTTATTACGTATGAATATCCTCTAAATATTGCACATACATATGTATACACCAACACTTTGCTTGGTGTGTGTACAAGTAATCTAAAATCGAAAAATCTTGACCTTCGCTGAACTCATAATAAAATATTTTTATTTGCCAGTCTTGTGTTGTTTCCTTTGCCAAACAATGCCTCGAGGCTTTGCATTTTATTGGAATTATGAAAAGTTTTCGCAGCTCGATGTTATTATTTACTTTAAAGCCTCAACAACGCATTGTTGTTGCAAGGGTTTCAAGTTTTTTAAAGCCTTCAAAATGCTTAAGCTTTAATATATCGACGTGCTCTTTTCATTTGTCTCATATATAGTTGGGTGCGTTACCAAGCTTTGGAAGTCTTCCATCGATGGAAGGTTTCAAGCAGATTATCAGCTAACAGTACCCTAACCATTTGAAAAACTATGAAACTATCAATATTTTTGAGCAAGATCTAAAACTTGACTGTGGGAGTCAGTTTAAGAGGCATCTTCTGTCGAGTTTTGGTTATGATATGTTGTTGTTGTGAGGGCAACAAGAGTCTGCAAATAATTTTGACGAATTCACAGTCCTCAGTCGAATAAAAGTTTGGGTGCATGTCTTGGGAACGAATTACTTATCAGCTGACTAAATACTTACCTGGTTGAGACTTGATTTAAGTAAGAGGCTGAATTGATTCGGCTGACAAAATAAAAAGTAATCTATTATTGATTATTTATTGACGCTGTTATCTATGTCTATATCAATATTAGAACTCGCTCTGTTATGAAAAGGTGTAAAGACTTTGCTGGTACAATTAAATATCAAAACGTACTTTCTGGTACAAATTCGCAATTGGAAAAAAGGGAAGATAGAAAACAAGAAATTAAAATAAAAAACAGTCAATGTAATAGAGTTTCGATTTGGATGTCAAAGGCAATATTAATTTTAACTTTGGACTTCTAAATACACACCTTGGGAACTACTGAGGAAGTACAATAGTATCAACACCACAAAAATATTATCAATGACAACGGAAAAAAATATTTTGGTCTACAAGTAAAAAATTATGTATACTAGTTCTAATAAGAAAAAAATTTAAACAATTTCCAGAAATTGTGAAAGAAGGTAACCCACTCCTCTTTGAAAAACGCACAAGTGTTTTTGGCTGTTGACTCAACCTGAGCAGATCAAAGCTTGAGTTATTTGTTCAATAGAATATTAAGTGATTCATACCTAAAATTATGTAAAGTGGTTCTTAAAAGAAAATTTCGAAAAGCATATAACTTTAGATCATCATAGAAATCTCTTTCCTAAGGGGCATGGCCACCGTAGCGTGTACAAAATCATCCTCAGATTCATAAATTTTTTTTCGGAATATAATAATTTATTCACCGAACTAATAAAACACTTGTCAAGTTTGAACCGCAAGCTGATGAAAAAGTATTCCTTTCAGTTTATTCAGTTCATCTTGGACCAAAAAAAACGTTAATCTACATAAAAATACCCATAGAAGTACGTAAGAAAATTTGAAAATATTGATTTCTCCAAAAGTTGTAGACATTTGAACAGAAACTTCAATTTTTAGTTAATATTAAAAAAAACTTTGAATCAAGCGAATTTTTCTTATGTACTTCTAAGCAAAGTCGAGTTCTTAAAATAAGCTCTTAGAATTAAGCTAAGTAGTTTTGAGAAAAACGCATTTATTTATATAAAGCATCGTGTACCTCATCTCCGTTGCAAAGACCAGGTGCAGAAGGACCTGTCTTCGCTTGGAATCTCCAATTGGCGCCACCTTGCGAAAAGAAGAAACGACTGGCACGCTATTGTTAACTCGGCTATAACCGCGAAAGCGCTTTCTACGCCAGTGAAGAAGAAGAAACATAAAGCATCGTTTATGCGAAAGAAATGGAGCTCTTTCAAATTCTTCAATGACGGTAACCCTTAAATTTTCATTTCCTTTTTAAATGGTTTGGATCTGAACAAATTGCTCGAAGATTGTAGCAATGCCCGTGCTGTACCAAAGCCATAATATCTCTCAGAACTGCATTTCTTAAAGCATGAAAAGATCTTTATCTTCATTTTGATCTATCAGTTTGCATGGCAGTTATAGACAATGGGTCCGATCTAAGCTTCTTACATTTTTTCGGAGGTTGTGCGATACCTTGCATAATAAAGAATGTAAAATTGTTTCCGACTGAGCAGCTTCTTGACAATATGGTGTGCACGAAATTTCATATAGCTTTCTCAAAAGGTAAAGAACTAGTTTACATATAGACAGACAGATAGACAGACATATGGACATGCCATCGATCACCATCATCGCGCTGATCACTTACGAGTATAAAATGCAAGTATATTTATTTTATATGGTCCCTGACGCGTCTTTTTGAATGTTATAAACTCTTAAGGGTGACCAGAATTTGTTTTCCAATTTTTCTACACGAATTCCTTAGGAAGGTTGTATACATATATGCACGAAAAATGCAAAACAAGCGCAAAAATTTTCAAATATGTTTCTGAAACATAAGTCGTTGACTTAACAATCTATACTTAAATTTATTGTTCTTCTTGAAGGTTATTACGATTACCATAAATTATTAAATGATATTTGAAATTTTCAAATGCAAAAGATTTTCGCTTTTCAGTTAAAATTAACTTATCGTTTAACTTTACTGCGAAAATTCACGTTCTGAAAAGAATATGTTACGCACGTCCAGCATGCAGTGAAGTAAATATAACACCTCTAGCTGAGAGTGTACACGAAGATCGTGGAGAGTCGTTTCGACGCCGTTCGCAGCAACTCGGATTGACGAATGGAATGACTTGGCGCATTTTACGTCGAGATCTTATATTGAAAGCATAAAAAATACAGTTTGTGCAAGAACTGAAAACGCTTGACCTTCTCAAGCGACATCGATTCGAGTTTCGAGGCAAATTTTGTTCAGGGTGAGGTCCATTTCTGACTCAATTTATGTAAACAAGCAAAATTTTCGTATGTAGGAGGAAAAGTATCCAGTATATATTTAAGAGCTGCCATTTCATTCAAAAAAGCATGGGTTTGGTGTGGTTTGTAGGCCGGTGGATTCATCGGTCCATATTTCTTCAAAAAAATCATGTCAAATGCAATCGTTTTCGCGCCATTGTAACCGACTATGGCTGAAAGCTCTCGATCTCGGCGACATTTGCCACACATCACATCCATTAATGGATTAAACAGAGAAAGGTGAGCAGATAATTTCACGTTTTCGGCCGGTCGATTGGCCACCAAAATCGTGTGAAATCACACCATTAGACTTTTTCTTATGGGGATATGTAAAGTTTAAAGTCTACGTGAAAGATCCAGCTTCGATTGAGATCTTAGAGCAAAACATTACGTGCGTCGTTCGCCAGTTACCAGTCAAAATGCTCGCATGAGTCATAGAAAAATGGATTCAACAGATGGACCATCTAAGATGTAACCGCGGCCAACATTTGAAAGAGATAATCTTCAAAAAATTAATGCCAAAGGATGTTCTTTCGAATGGTAATAAACATTTCCCATTAAATTTGAAGGTTCTATGTTTATTTTAAGTAAGGAATCTCGAAATGAAAGTTTAAGTCGTTGCCCTGAGGCTGTTGTCTCGTATACACCTATCCAAATATAATTATTGACAACTTTTGTTTTTAGCTCAGTTAAGACTTTTTTCTTAAGAAGAGACACGTAACACTGCCGCAACTTTGATTCACATGGAATTTGATAGTTGGTATATTTCGAAAAAAAGATTTATTACTTAGATTGCTAATCTTTTTTTAACGGTATATTCGCTTCGAGGAACGTTTCACAAACAAATATTGTGTTTCTGCCTTGTGGCTAATATTCCGTCAGAAGCACGAAGTTTGTGCTTGTGAGGATTTTATCTTTTCTGCAGCCTCTTCATGTTTTACTGTTGCAGGGTGCTCCTTCACATTAAATATTTTGGTAGCCGTAACAGAGAAATTACAAAATTTACAGAAGAGCGCAGACCGATCCGACCTAACAGAGGTTAGGTTAGGTTAAAGATCGCACGTAGACTGCTATGTAGTCCTTTGCAAAGGCATTGAAAATAAGAACTTCTGGGTTCGAACTTATAAATTAGCAAAATGCTTAGTAGCCAATACAAGGCACAGACGTTTAATTTCCACTCCCTCCAGTTCGGTTGGATGTCTGAAGGTATGCGCTTCCAAACGCGGAATAGTAAGATCTGGTACAGCATGGACGCTAATAGGGCAATGGCCTGTTAAAATCCCCAAAACTAGTGGGATGCTAGCCTTGGTGAGGGCAGAAAGATCACTAGATCTCTTGTGATCGATCTTAAGCCAAAAGGCTTTTGCGACAGCGCATGTACCGGTGGTGGCCCAGCACTGGCCAAGCCTTCGCGATACACAGCTACCCTTTACGATTCACGCGGCACGCTGGTAAACAACTGATCGATACCTAAGCTTTAACACATTGTCAGATGTATTCGGCCCTGTTATATTGCTGCCAGAAAAGATTGGTGTATCAAGTGAATTAATGAATCATTTGTGTATACAAAATTATTATTTCTCTCTTGTTTTCAAACAAAGTGTAATAATATGCCTTAATATGCCAATTTTTGAAACATGTATTTCTAAGCAAATTTCCGCTCTTGTTATAACATGCAACCCTTTTTTTAAAAGGAATTAGCTTCATCTTCACTATTTACTACGGAACCTGATAATAGTACATAGAGGAAATTCCACAAATTTACAGTTACCGAATTCCAAAACTCATAGTGAAAATGCGGTAATTCTACGTGTTCACACCTCAATCGGCGTATTTCCAGCCGAAAGTGAAACACAAATGGCCACTAAGCTGAGCAACGCAACGCATTTTCTATGCGGATCACGAAGCTTTTCAGTACGCCTTTATACTCCCTTACACTTGTAGCTTAACGCTATTAATTCAAACCCACTCACATGCACGTCTGAAATGAAACACCCGAAACATGTGCTCTTGATCCCGACACGATGTATAATTGGCCACACAGCTGCCACTTGCAACAATTTGTTTCGAACTCACCTGCGTTTGTCTTTCGAAAACTTGAAATTTTTACACCTTCGCTCGATAAGCTTTGAACTTTCCCACTTTCGCCAAGCGCACACACTCACACTTAAGCACCTGGCGAATATGGCACGTGTGAATATGGGTTAAGCAAACGCTGAGGATAATACATGCATAACAAATTCAAAATATTTCCGTAAGCGTGTATGTGTGTGTAGGCATTATTGAGCGTATTTGCAACTCTGACTATTTGAATTTGAGTTTCCAATCAAAACTACAGACACACGTGACTGGCGAGCAAAAGACTTTTTCGCAAATTGCTTGCACTACACACCTATAAACACACACTCGCAGTCCATACATATGTATATGTATATGTACATATGTATGTATAAATATATATATATATATATTTTCATTCCATTTGAGTGCCTCGGTTAACGCTTGACAGCGCAAATAGTGTTGGAAGTGAACTAAGTCGAAGCATTGGCACTGACAGATAAATTGGCCATTTGCACATTGGCAACTTCAACTCTTTTTCTAATGCCAACAACCCGTAACGGTGGCTAAAAATATTGCTGCAAATTTGTAAGTTGTCGGATTGATGTTGACAAATATAACGGTACATTTAGAAAATACCTACATCAGCCTCATCGATGAGCGCCGACAATATGGAGATTTCTATGTGCGAATACAAACATATTTGTACCGTTACTCAAAAGGTATTTATTTGTTTAGCGATTTAGTGAATATTTACATTTCATTGCCCAAACGCTCTTGACAAATTAACAGAATAACCCGAACAGCTGCTCTATGCCTGCCGGCAAGGAATATGAACATTCGTACATACTGTAGTTCTACGTATCCAGGAACAAGAATAATAAATGTAGTAACTAGTTGTATTCTGAAGTACTTGTCGGAGACTCACTCCTTCCAAATAATACCGAATAGGTATTAGTCCAGAGTTAGTTACTCTCTTAAAAGATTTCTCGCAAAATTTCTCGCAGTGTATGCTATATATTAATTAAACATATTCATACATATTTGTCCAGCTTAATGCCGTACATACAAATGTATGAATGTAACTTGGTATTCCCCAGCGCTTGAGTAATTATTGTTGCATGTTGTGACAAATTCAAATTCAAAATTGAATTTGTCTAAAATAAATTGCAACTCGCGCAGTTTATATGAATGTGTGTTAATAACATTTGCGGTTCGATGAAAATTAAGCGACTGTGCTCGCAAGTCCTCAGGGAAGTGTTGTAGTTTTAGAGAGCAAATTTTACTCACGGAAATATATACATATATTTTCTATAATTTTTAGAGAGAAACTGGTGGCGAAAATATGTAGACTAAATAAGACAGAGTTTATTTCGGAGGAATCTAACCCTTCGGACTCTGGAAGATTTCAACATTAAAAGCTCGACTATTTTGAAAGGTTCATATAAGTCGCATATAGGAATACATTTGGTATGCTATCAAGAATTTTCATTGTATTTATACATTAAGGTTTCGAGGTCCCCGTTATTGGAAATATTTCTTTGAATTCCAAGTTAAAATTTTTAAAATATGTATATAAAAATAACATGTCATTAAAACTGCTGTATTTTTCTTGTTGATGTCTGTTACACAATTTTTTTTTTATGAACAAACATAATCCCACTAAGCACGATGATATTGATATATTTTGTGAAAAAATTATTTCAAATCAAGTAAGGAAGGGCTAAGTTTGGGTGAAAATGAACATTTTAAACTATTACAACTTGCAAAAATCAATCAGAATCCAAGATATTTTAATATATCGGCCAACATGTGAATTATCTCAATCAGAAGGAGAGAGCTTATTTTACTGACTAAATAAGTTTATTGATTTTCGTCTGTCTAACAAACCCTATGCCAAATATAATGGCAATTGTTTGAAGTATACATATATATACATATGTATAACGTCAACCAGAGGATCGGAATCCAAGCTATTATATATTATTATAATATTAGTGTTGACACGATTCAACACATTTTCAACACACAGATATACCATTGGAAAATACTAAAACTGAATTTTAATTATATATTTAACACACTGACCAATAATTGTCGTAAAAAGTCAACTTTATGTACTAGATTTCAAATGTTCGCTACCTAGAGGCTTGAGTTTTTGTTGGATTTAAACAATTTCTGGGCACAAGGTGGAACACTCTTAAGGGATTGCTTGTGCAAAGTTGTATCCGGTTATACTTGTATTAATTGATTCTTGATATGTGCACCGGTAGGTGAAATAATCAAATGAAATTTAAAATTGAGTTGAATGGGAAGTAGGTGTGGGTTGTGGGTGAAGTCCGGTTTCTTCCATTTTCGGTCTGTGAAATAAGAATATTATAGAAATCTTATTTACCAAATTTGGTTGAAATCTGTTTAACAGATCCGGAGATATGTGATTTTACCTAAAAGCGGTCACGGTGTCATGCCCTACGTCCAAGTTTTACACCAACTGCTTTAAAGCCTTCTCCTATCATCTCGGGAGTCTTTGGCATATTTAGTTATTGATATATCGCGCTTTAAGTAGTTTCTAAAAGTATCATTTTATGGAGAGGGGACGGTTTTTCTTCCGATTTCATTCATTTTCACATTTTCCGTACAGTTGGCTATGCTGCTGCAATCCTCTGTGTCAAATTACAGTTATCGTATATCTTATTCTTTTCTCATCATCCTGATCATTTATATATATAACCCAATAGCTAATTCGCTTAGTTCCAGGTGGTACGTACAACCGTTAAGTGAAAAAAACTAGTGTACTCTGTGGCAACATGTTGCAAGACATAAGAAGCATCTGGCATACATATATTTCCGGTAAAGCCCACAAAATCTATAACGCTTTATCGAGAATGATGACAAATAGAGCCGGCAAAAGTAATGAGCTCTGTGAAGTTGTGTTCGGTTGCGATATGGACCTCGGCGCGGCCGCCATACATCCAGAGGGGCAAGTTTGCGCGATTATATAAGCCATAAGCGCCCAAGACTTTTCAAAAGCGAAAGAAGCGGGAAAAAAGAGTTCCACAATGTGCTAGCAACGGGACAAACCTTATTCATAGAACGTTGAACCTACAGACTAACATCGAATATTCCTGCATGGATAAACCTAGCCGTTAATAAATACATATGTAAATATAAAGTAAGGGAGTTCTTGACATGACTCTAACTAACCCGTTTGCAGTTGGATTGATCGCACGATGAATTGTCTTAGCAATGCATATGTATTCTCATATAATAATAATATTCACACTAGGAGTAGAGCTCATGGGTTGGAGAGCAGATTGCCTGCGACCGAAGAAAGGAATTTTTTATTACGTGAAATCTTCACTAAAATTTTCTCCCATTAATGGACCATGTATCAATGGGGTTTAGAGATATTAACTTTATTATCATATCGAAGTTCATGTAGAATCCCTGCGACTACAAAAAGAGTAAATGTTTCATGTGCATATCTTAAGGGACGTGACTATATTGGTGTGGTCAAGTAAAGTCATAAATTGACCTTTACTTTAAGGAGATTCACACTGACTCCTCTCGAGCTACCGTTCCCCGATAATGGGTTTAACGGAGTGAATACATTGTTGCAATAACTTATGAGGTATTACTACTAGGTGCAATTTCATCAAACTCAAATAGTGGAATATCGCAACCATAATAAAAAAATTATATTTTTGTGGATTTATCTGTAAAGCAAACTAGGGACCAGAAAATCCAAAAAACAATAAAAAAAACAACGAGTAGTCTGAGTAGTATATGAATTGAAATGTTTTTGACCAAGATTTGAAGTCGACGGCCAATCGATGTAATTTTGTACTATACATAAATATTGGTTATCGGTTTTTTATTATGGTCGAGGTAGTCAACATTTCACAGATTATCTAAATTATTTCGCATACAAATTATATGATCAAATAAAAATAAAGCACTTATTTTTTAATGTTATAGTCAAGAATTTGTCTTTATTATAAAGATACTAGTTTGCCAGAGTCCCAATTTTCGAACGCATTTTTATAGCTTCTAAGTTTTTTCCTTGTGGAACCGCTATTAGGGATTTCTTCACCAGGACAAGCCAATTGGCTGCATCTTTATAAATCTATTACACCTGGCCCATTCTCTCATTTCTTTCATACTTGTTTAGATCGAATCATATAAGAATATAGTATTCCCTATGGTCAGTCACTCTGATACAATATTATTGCTCTATCTCCGTTCTTCACGTTCATAACGCAGGCACATAAAGAATATATGCAACGCATTTTCAGCCAGATTACCACAGAAAGAGCAGTCGGATCCAACGTCGTAGCCATAATATATAAGTATTCCCTAAAGCAGCTGTGTTTAGTCAGGAATTGGGTCAAGTAATAGTCTCCATTCTTGCATATTTTTTTATTAAGGTGTGTTTCCGTCTACCCATTATCGTCTCAGCCCAGCCTGCCACTCGATATTATTCGTTTGTAATTCCTGCTTCATTTCTTAGGTCGTTAAGCGTCTATCAGCACTTTTGGTTTTGTCAAAGAATCTTTTATATTCCATGGCCATTTTATCTGAAGGCATTAAGTCCACCGCAATTATTGAGAATGTTAACTCCTTCTCTACCTTGTTAAAATTATTGATTAAAATTAATATGTTTAACTGAATTACTAATAGCCTGTTAAACATGGTGCACATATTTGTCAATAAATCTCAGACAAAAACTTTAAGGAAGTGGTGGCCATTTACAGAAATTTGGACGAGATGCTCAAAACGGCAATAAATATGGGTAGGGTATACATTGCGAAGAGATCTCGAGAAAAGCGTCAGAGAAACTAAGATCTAATCCTTTCCTTATAACTTTCTGTATTAGACTATTTTCAAGTGGATAATGGTAGTGGAAATCAACAGCATTAATGTATATTTTGAACTTCCAAATGTAGATTGGAGATGCGGACAAAATCTCGAATTTTATTGTTATGTTTGATGAAATAATATATGGAATATATAAATTACACTGTCTGTTGATATTCTGTTCTGTTCGTTAATTTCTTCATTATGAGTTGTCACATATTCATCAGTTTTGTTAAGGGGTATCTACACTAATATTATAAAGAGGAAAGATTTGTACCTATTTTTGTATGTTTGTAATGAATAGGCTCAAAAAGTGCAGGGCCGATTTAAAAGATTCTTACACCAATAGAATGCTACATTCTTCCAATTTGACATAGGCTACATTTAATTTTGAAAACAATTAGGGATCCTTGGTAAAATTTGAACAATGTAACCGAAGGTGCCGAAAAATGAGTCTTAAAAGGTCTTTCGTCGAATGCGCTGCCGAAACTATTAGCGATAGAACAAAATAATGTACAACAATATTGAAGAACATCATAATGTCTACAAAAAACTCCGCGGTAGCATATTTCTAACTATTGTAGTTATGTCGCTACAACAACATTTTTCGTTTTAATCATTAATGAAAATGCTAACCAAATTCAAACCATGCTATTTATGTGTTTATGTCAAAGCTGTTAAGTAATGGTTACTAATCATAATAATTAGTAATTAGATTTTTTATTTAACTACGATTCCTTAAGTGCACGCGCAATGTTAGCTGCCAAAAATACCGATGTTGTTGGCTTAAACTGGAAGATTCGAAGTCAAATTACGGGAGACTTGCGCTCATACAAATTGATCGATCGTGAAGGCGGCGCCGTGAATTATCCAGTGGAATTTCTAAATTCTTTGGACAGGCTTGGTATGCCACCGCATCATTTGCGTCTCAAAGTAGGATCGGTCGTTATTATGTTTCGCAATCATCATGCCACGAAACTGTGTAATGGAACCCGACTGATTGTGACGCACCTATCGAATACAAGGAGCAGAATGCTTGATTCTACGAATTCCTTTGAGTTCTAACGATTTCCCATTTCAGTTCAAACGTATTTCGTTTCCAGTGAAAATTGCATGTGAGATGACAATCACCTAAAGATAGTCGCATAGTGTGAGGCATAAATTTGGAAATGTTATGTTTTTCACACGGCAGTGGCATGCTCACGAGTTGGAAAACCATCTTTTCTGTACACCGAAACAGAATCCAAAAATTGCTGTTTATCAAGCTGCGTTACATTGAAAAAAAAATGAAATGAGAAATTTAACTTTCTTTTCATTTCAAAACACATAATTTCACGCGACAACGGCTGCGGGGTCAGCTAGTACATGTAGTACAGTTAGAATTTTCCAAAAATCGATTTTTTATTTCGTTTTCTTAATGTACATATATATAGGAATACACAAATATTCATAAACAATACACAACTTCCTATTGTTCTTCTGAATAATTTCAATGTTACAAACAGATTTAAAAAGGCATTTCCGAGTGCTTAGAAGTGCATTCCGAACTTTAAACGCGTTTTTATCAAAATGGTGTTTTCAAAGTCGGTGACCAACTGTACTCGAAAATGGATAAACCGGTTAATCTCAAATACGATAACGATATTCTTAAATATATATTTTTAGTAATTAATGGAAAATTTTTTCTCACCGATAAATATTAATTTTTAACAATTTAAAGCCGAAATTGTGGTCAAAAATACATTTTATTTAGAAACTGCCATTTTTTTAATTGTATTTTGCTTATTCCTTCAATTAGTTACTATATTTAACATTACTTTACCGAATAATTGTTTGTTTGTTTAATTTATAGAAGTCAAAAATAAAAATGTCTCTTTGAAAAGGAAGTTCTGGAAAAATCGTTTTTTTCGCGCCTTCTAACTATGTATAGTCCCTTAAAAGTTACGCCTACTTCTTGTGGTCTCGTGTCCGTCTGTCCATTCCACATAAATAGGCTACTTTCAAAGAAACGGTAGCCAAACACTTATTATATTGCACAAATCCATGAATAGATAAATAAAGAGAGAGAGCAATTCAGGAATATTTATTGTTATCCCTTGCCCTTTGTTTTCTGTAATGGCCGCCCAAGGTCAGGTATGGCGCATACCTGCGGTACAAAGAACAAAATAACCAGGGAAAATAATGGTTACCTTTTGTGCAAGAATTAATCACCTGCAAGAAATTACCTCCGGGAAAGTTAGTTTCTACCTGCAAGATTCGCTATATAAACGACGCCACACTGAACTACCACATCATTTCAGCGAAGATTCAGAAATACTAAATCAGATCAGTCCTCGCTAAATTAATATAGATAAGTAAAATAAGGCAAATACGAGCAATAACTTTTAATATATATAGTAACAGACAAAATGAATAACTCAATGCAATTGACGACCAACTCCAAGAGCTGTATGCAAAATTACAAGTTGAATCAACATAATGAAGTTGGCCACAAGCCACTGTGCATGCCACTCCTGACCAAAACGCAAGAAAATCTACGTGGGAGTAATGTTCGTGGAAATAATCAGCTGAGCTACACAATCTCTACTCGCCGTGTGCCATTGAGGCATACGTTTTTTGGACAAAGATCACACTCACCGGCTGAAGTGAAGTTCGTGCAACCCGAACAATTTTGTGAAAAGGCAGGAAGATTCCTTGACGAGTGTGAACCAGCTTGCAATTTAAATAACCTTATGAACTTTGTTTTGAAAGAAAACAAAGTGAAGTTGGCCGACACCAAAATGGGCAACGCTTTTTATTCGAAAAATAAATTTGATTTCGAACATTCTTTTAAGCGTTACCTCTCGAAAGTAGAAGGTGGTGAAAATCAAGCGATTAAACGCAGAAAACTCGACTCGGTTGACGCAAAGGAAAGTCTTTCCGAAAACAGCTATTGTCTGAGTAAAAGAAAAACCAAAATGACACAGCTGAAGAGAAGCGAATGCACTAAGGTTGGGGCGAAGAAAAATAATGTTGCGGTTATGAATGTCGGTGCTGAAAACGTTGAAGAGCTGGGTGGTGCCGATTTGAAAAACTATTTTGATATCCCTAATGAGCCCGTGGTGGAAAGAAATATTAAAACACACGAAGCGCCTAAAAGTGCTGCCCCTCCAAATGCCGAATTCAAAGTTGTCAGACTGAACTATAACAACTTTACTGTCGTCCCTGTTATGAATAAAGAAGCCATGGTGGATCAAAAGTTTTCGGTAAGCGGAGTGACCACAACGAAAATCAAAAAAGCATCGCGCTCCACTTTCAATAATGTCAAAATGAATTATAATAAATTAAATGTCATCCCCACTACAAATGACCATTCCAATGCTGTCCAAAACAAATATAGCAATTTAAAATTCGTTCCTGTTACAAATACCAAAGCCGTATTAGATCAGTCCAAAGCGAACCAAGTGCCGAAAAGCAAAAGCGCTACGAATGCCAATTTCAAAGGTATCCAAGTGAATTACAATCCCTTAAACGCTGTCCCAGTTAAGAAAAGTGAAGCCGCATCGAATTATTTCAAAGCGAACGAAGTCTCCAAAGGTAATGACGCTTCGAATGTGAATTTCAAAGCCGATACGGATAACGTGGTAGTTAATAGGAATTTGCCAGATAATGAAATGCCGAAAAGTAAGAGCTCTACAAGTATCAATTCTAAAGTTATCCAAGTGTCAAGCGAAAACTTTTCTGTCGTTCCTGAAGCTAATAACGAAGCCACATCGGATCACAAGATGGTAGGGAATGAAGTGTCAAAATGTGGTAAAGCTCAGGATTTGAACTTCAAAATTACCGGAGAGTCGAATAATAGCCGTGTAGTCATGGACCACTTCACTGCCGTTTCGGAGGAGAACATTACAAACAAAGCTGAAGTGAATGAGAATGATCCTTTTGCTAGCAGGTTCAACGATATCACAAATGACGAGTTTGACATAAATTTGGATTTCCTAAACGAAATGAAGGAAGACTTCAGTATAAACCTCGATCAGCTCACAAATATGGTTGAGCATTCTAATGCCAATACATCAACCAGTTGGGATACAAACCAGGATTCAAAGAGAAATAGCCATTTGGAAACATATTCAGCCCTGGAGGAATTCAATTCCTTTATCAATTTCTAGAATAAGCTTAGTTTTAATTGTTTGTGATCGTTCTATGAAATTTATAATATTATTGTACTAAAAATAAAACGCTCAAAACTTTGATTTAAAATATATTTAAGTTTATTTCAAAATTTATTTATTTGAATTTGCGAAGGACAGTTAACTTCACGAAATTCCCGAATTATTGCAACAAAGCAGCATTAAAAAAATCTAAATAAAATTGGTTGATGATAGGTACCAAAAATTAGATTAGAAGATTAATATTATTATGTTAATACAACTCTAACAAATAATTTCGACCAAATTAGTTATCACAAAAACTGTACTCACGGACTTTTTTTTAGATCATTAAAAGAGAAATAATTCTTTCATACATAACTTTTGTGTATCTTGAACTGCTTTCGCAGCGCAAGGAACGGAAGCCCTCAAAGATAAATACTTTCCCCCGTTTTTTACACATTTACCACTGTTTCTTCGCTCCTATTGGTCGCAGCGTGATGCTATATAGCCTATAGCCTTCCTCGATAAATGGAGATACGTACAGATGAAAATTCAAGGTTTTGTTAATTTTTTTTTCCAATCAATTATTTATTGAATCTGCTCACATAATTTAAGCTAACAAAATGTTTTAGAATATTAATAACTAATGAATTATTGCATTAATAGTAATGGACAATAAATAGAACGTTGCTCATCAAAGTACTCATAGATCCTTTCTCTGAAGGCGTGTTCGACTGCCAGGATTGCAGGGTGAGATTTTTGCAGTGTCGTCAGGTATTTTTTCTAGGTACTTGTCACTTCCATCTTTAACTCTAGTGTTTCAAGATCCTTATATATATTCACGCAAATACGTCGGCGCTCCTGTTAGATCTCGTAGCGTTTTTGATTGCAATCGTGGTATTTTATGGATACTAGTTGCGCAGGCAGACCCCCTATTTGTATACCATACATCCATATTGGCTTTATGACTGAGTTTTATAGAATGATTTTATGGCCTAAGCATAGGTTTGAATTTTTAACCAATAACCAATTTAGGCTGGCGGCTTTAAATTTTGAGGTAGTGTATTTTTGCAGAAATGTGGCTCTTCCAACCCAGACACCTATCTAGGTGAATGCCAAGGTAATTAACTTCTTTTGCTTGAGGGATGACAACGTTATTAAATTAGAGTCTTGGGCATGTTTCTGTCTTTAGAGTGAATGTGACGTGACACTTTTGCTCGTTCAGTTTTATGTGCCAGTTTGACTGCCAACTGCCAACGAGTTTTAAGTGATTTTCTAGGGTATTTGTGGTTTTCAGTGCGTACTTGCTTCGGCTTAAAATAGCGGTGTCGTCTGCGAATGTTGGGGTTTATATTATAGCTTCTGGGCCATCCATATTCGTTCTTTAAGATCGCGACTTGTTTTTAGTGCATCTGCGTAAGAGGGCTTATTCCCTATAGATGTTGGAATGTTTAAAGGAAAAGCAAATTTTGTCGCAGTTTCTTGCGTTAGAAACGCTGGAATCATATTAGCCGTCTGTTCGCGTTTAACTTTTATACCCTGATTTAGCTTTGAATTCTTTATAAACAACCTCGATAGTTTGTAGTGTGATTACCACACCAATTACTACATTTCGTAGCAGTTAAATTTACCTTTTCTTAACTGAGTTTAGACACTGCGCGGACAGTGCAAAGCATACAGTCGTTCTTCTTTCATGGTTCTACATTCCCATTTTGTTTTTTCACTGCAATATGTATTACTTAAGACTGTTAATATTAGTAATCTTCGCATGAGCAATCTTAATCTATATACTTGATCCCCCAGCGGATTAAGTCTTAAAAAGTATTTGCCTTCACTACTCTAGGGTGACCCAGAAAAAAACAGAAGCGCATATTAACGTTTGACTAAAGCATTTTCAACTTTCGTTTCTAACAATATTGATTGGAAAGTCTTTATAAAGGAACAAGTAAGGAAGGCATAAGTTCGGGTATGCAACTTACAAGGATGAAAGCCAGCTAAATACATTCAGGTGTGGGCAAAACTTGGAATCGAATGTGAAAGTATCATCGCCGTGAATTCATTCATTCTTCCTGAATTTCAGTAAGATTTCTTACAAATGGCCGAAAAATCTCGCATAAAGTGAACAGAAAGTTCGTAAATATGTATGTTGGATATACTTATGAGGCCTAAGAAAAGTGTTGACCGGATTTTACCAAATTTTGGTCCAACTTATAGTCCGATTTCAACATTCTGTGGGAGTAAGATTCAGAGCACTATTTTTGCAAAGTTTTACTTTAATAACTTTATTAATATTGTATTTGTATACTGTAGTTTGTTAGATGGAAAGCAGGCGTGGTTGTCATTCGATTTCGCCCATTTCCATACCGGACAATAGTAATAATCGGATAACCTCATGCAACAAATTTTATTGAAATTAGTCAACTGGTTCCTGATACATAGAATTTCACCTAAAGAGGGTGTTCCCATGCCCATTGGCCAAGTTTTACATCAGCTCCCATCATACTCTTCCCTGCCATCCCGGCTCTGAAATTTAATGCTAATGGCTCTTTTATTCAGTGAGTTATCGCACTTTTGGTAATTTCCAATATAATTGATATACGAGATGTGGGCGTGGTGATCTGATTTTACTCTTTTTTACAGTGGGTGAAGAAACGCTAAATAGACTTATTTTCCGGAATTTGCTAAAATAGTACAAGTTACCTCTTTAACATAAAGATAAATTTGTGTTGTGTATTCTAATATGTATATGGAAGATTTGTAAACTGATGCAAAAGACACAATCATAGCACGACTGCGATTTTAATATTTATGTCATTATAAAGTTGGCACGACACACTTTGAATTAATTTTTTTTTAGTTTTAAGTAGAATTAGCAATAATGGAGCATCGAAGCTAACAATTTCTATTTCATAACCATCCGAAAAGAATAATATGGTCCTTAGGAGCATAACTGTTTATAATTGAAGCCGAGTGGACACCATTGTTCAGGTGTTGATTTAATAACAAGAAATTTAACTGAAGTTAACTGCTTCTCCTAATATATTGCAAATTGAATTTTCCATGCTTAAAGCTCATTGTTTACTTTAAAAGTACAGTTCTACTTTATTGCAATTGCAGGCAGTGTAAATATTGCAGTGGTCTCTCTGCCGCTCCTCAGTCGGCTTGTAGACATTTAATGTGAAATTTTTGATTGCCTTGCCGAAAGACCACATGGCAATGGAAAATAATATTTGCCTGCAGAAAAGTTGGTCCGCAGACCGGCTGGCCGGCAGAGCAGTAATATTTAATGATTTAAAATTGGTTAAATGAGTTTTCGTAAATTCATTTTTTTTTAATTTAAAGATATTACAATTTGGCTTTTAAGGGGGTATTCTCATGTAATCACTTCGAAAAACCGATTTTTTTTTATATTTTGAACCTATATAAAACCTATTGAAGACATGCTGTGAAAATTTCAGACCGAAATTCATAGTATTTGATAAGTTACAGCTCATAATCGCCGACGTGTCGTAAGCGACTGCCTACCAGGCGCCATGACAAGACTGCAGCTCTTGAAACTTTAAACGCATTTTTCTCGAATCATCATTTTCTGAAACTGTCATGGTCCTAAAAAAAAAAGAATTCAACCGATTGTTCTTCTACTCTTTTTTAGTTATCGTCCCTACCAGAATTGTTTATTTTCGAAAAAATTATATTTTTTTAAACGATTTTTAACGAAAAAAACAAGATTTTCGTGACTTTTTTTGAAGTTCGACACTTTTTTTTAATGAAATTGATTATATTTGAAAGCGACGATAGCCGCTATCACTATGACCAGTGAACTCCTTTTTTTTGTTGGGGACTACTTTGATTTAAAAAACAATATGTATTAAAAAAGTAAAAAACGAAAAAGAAATCTTTTTTTGTACATTTCAAAATACAAATAAAAATATATTAAAAAATTAAAATGATTGAATTTTGTTGTCGCATAAAAAAGATTTTCCTAAAAAGTGGTTGTATGCGTTCACATGAGAGTACCCCCTTAATTTGATTCATACACTCTTAAAATAAGGGAACCTCTAGCGAATATGTCAATATTTTTTAGACTGTAGTTTAACCCAGCTTTCTAGCCCCTCATTCAAACACTATCAACAACTGTTAATATTTTATTGTCGTACGACATTTTAATATTCACCTGACTATAACTCACGTTTTATGACTTTAGGAAAGAGAAAGAGAGAGAGACAGATTTACAATCTAACTGTATATAATTTTACAAGCCACTATGTTACTGATACATTGTTTTTACAACATGCCACCCACAATTGTGTACATGTTTGTTTGTGTGTCGAGAAGTTAACCGCACAAACGAAAACTGGGACACAGACGAGCAGAGCATAAAATGGAGCTTGGCACCTCATGTTCCAAAAAAGAAAATAACACTGTCATGCATTTTATGGGCTTTACTATATGAGGTGTGGCATGTACGCGTTTGTTGTTGTTAATATTTCACTGCTCCCTCGAATTTACGACATCAGTTGCATTTGCAATAAAGTCTTGCCACACTGTGGGTGCAGTGCAATTCATTGAGTTTGTGAGGTTAGTATTTTCTTTTTTCTTTGAAAATTTGGTAATTGAACTCGAATGAAATATAGCTGAAAAAATGTAAATTGGTCACAAGAACAAAATTGCGATTTTCAAAGCTTCTATATATTTTGTTGCTGGATGATAACTAATAACGAAACAGGCGATTAGGCGGGATGAATTTACTGATCAATTCTGTTTAATTGATGTACATATCGATATAATTTCATGGTTATTAATCTGAGATCTACTAGATATTTATCGAAAAGTCTCAATTCACTGCAGCATTCACAAACCCATTAAAATCCATTCCAACTATACTGCCGAGACATGAAGATAGTGATTTTAAACTGCGTTCTTAATTGCAATGAGTATTTTATTGCCGGCTTTGTAGCAGTTGGCGGCAGTAAAGAAACTGCGACTGTGTGAGAGGGCACAAAATGAAAGCAGCCAGTTAGAAATCCGTTAGCACGCCATTTGGGTATTTCTCTCAGTTTTTTGTTAAACGCCCTGCTTTGAATTATTATCATTATCTTTGCACTCTAATGCCTTTAAATGACATGCAACACATAAAAAGCCTAGAGAATTGTCACAATCGACTTTTTGAAAATTCCAGTATAACATATAAAGGCTTGAGAGCACTAGTTAGAAACAAATTTGGTCTTTTAATGTTTTTGGAATAAAGACGATAAAAAGTTTCGATGAAATACAAGTATGCAATGATCTCTACATACTATTCACGTATGTTTCCTTTAGAAAACGACTCTATATGTAAGTATATAAGTTTTATGTTAGCTTTCGACTCCCCTATACATTTCGTATATTTTACTCGATCTATACACCGACCTCTCTATCCTCCTGTAATATCCGTTGACACCGTGTAAATATTTTGAGAGTTGCAGGGTCTTATCCAAACGAACTACATACTAGAGCCATATGTTCATAAATCTATGTCTCTAATACCGTATAGTCTCTAGTGTTTGTTTATGTTGTTATCTGTGGTTCAAATTACTTCCTACAAATCTATCAATATATGAGAATTAAAACAAAAGAATTTAATCAAAAATCATCACCGTTCTCCCAGCTAACATTTAAGTTAGAGAATGATTAGAGAACGAGTCGAACTCTAATATATTTCTCTAAGGTAGAACGTTAGAAAACTATAAGAAAAACTGTCGAGAACTATAGCATTCTCTACAAAAAGGGGACTTAGTGCTCGATATCGAGAAAAATATTAGTCATCTAATCGTATTCCAAGGTTGAATTCTAATTGGATTCTAATGTTGATTTTTGATTGTTTTGGAGCTATTATTGGATTTCGTTTATTAAAAAAACTTTTTTTTTTTTCAAATTAAAACAGTTTTATTTCATATTGCCTCATTTTTCATTGCATTAATATTAATATAGTTGTGTGTAAAAAGTCGAACACAAAAGTCTTTATATTAAATTCTAGTAAATTAATTAAAATTATAAATTCAAATTCAAACACAAAAATATTCGTAAAAAAATTAAAATGAGATAACATTATGTTCTTTTAAGTTAAATTTTTACGTTTTTGTTTTTTTGGAGTCGTATGCCTTTTCTTCATGTAGCGTCCTTTAGCATGCTGGAAGAAGACTATAGACGTGCGCTCAAAATCTATATCTGTCGCATGAGGGAATTTAGACGAAAATGTACCTAAAACAAAATAATTAGTTTTGTAAAATTTCGGAATTGAGAAGAACTATACTTTTTAAGGCAGCTGTTACACTTAAGGGTCTCACAGCCATTTTAGCCTTCGTACCCTTCCAACACAAATTCTGCGCAACACTATCGGTAAAAATTTGGCGCCAAGCATTTTTTACGAACTTGTGGCCAGATACTGTGAACAATTCCTCCTTCTGGAAAGATATGCATTGACGTCAAGTTTAACAATTTAGATAGTCTGTTGGTTAATAAAAATATTACCAGTTCATTAAATTTGCTGGAATGCTACTGTATATCCTTTTCAAAATTTTGAAATTGTTCCAAGTTATCAAATGGAACTTTCAGGAGCAGCTCACTTCGTGATTTGTGGCTTGTCTTTGTAGTCTGCTTTGTTTCTTGCAAAATTCGTGTCAGGGCCCTCTTTAAGGATTTTTGATGCATGTAATCCAAAGCAAACGATTTAACAATATCTATTGGAAGCTTTTCAATTACCATCGGTGCTAAAATTACATGATGGGCTCTATCAACACGAGCACGAAAATCGGTATCAGTTCGAGGAAGACTATTTTCTTTAACAAAAATTATTTTGTGATTTTTAGACTGGCCTTTCTGTATGCATTTAGGACAACACGAATATCCACAATGACCTTTGAAACCAAGGATGAACGCACGCGCAGGTGCGTCACATATAAAAGCTCGACAATTTACAGAGTAATGTTTTTCGTTAAAAAATATTCCATTTTCCATTAAAATAACTAGTTCATCTACAAATTTTGTAAGAAATTCGTTTGCGCTTGCTGACTTGCTATTCCCACAATACACTCCAATAACCTTCACATCGTCCCACCTATTTACATTAATTAGAATTGGCCACACCTGAAGGTTAGAACTTTTTGCCAGTGGAAGCCCATCAATATTAAAGTTTAAGTCCAACCGGGTATCATTGAAGTCATTCTGATTTAAAAAATCGGTCAAAGCACTTTTAACGCCGTAATGAACATATTCTCCCGATATCATTGTTACTTTAGGTATCTCTTTTGGTGTATTTCTTAAAGTTCTAGAACATAACGGAAGTCCTGAAACATTCTTTCCTAAAATTTTCAATAAGTCGTCCGTCGCAGAAGTCGTAATATTATGTTTAATTGTCCATTCGGTTAAGTCCTGTGGCAAACTTGAATTTTCACCATCAGAGCACTATCTATGTCATCATTTGATTCACTAAACTCCTTTTCGGATTCACTGCCGCTTGAATCACATTCGGCATTGTCACTTCGCAATTCTTTAAGAGCTGGCGGCGAATCTGCCTCTGACTCAAGTGCATCGTGGGTTTCATTCCTTAACTCACGATAATCAAACAGCATGTCCACAATCTGCTCGCTTTTCCTCTTTAACTGTTTTTTATACATTTAAAAATTATATTTACCCGTAATTTTGTAATAATAATAACGATATTTCTAAAAAAATTTAAAGCACTTTCTTTTCGCACGTATTATTTTTATTTGACACTAGGAATGAGCGACTCAGCAGACACTTATTGTATTCGATAACTATCATTTATATCGATAGTGAATTTCGAGTGTTTCTCTAATCATTCTATAATCAAATTCTAATGTTGTTCTCTAAGCTTGAATTCGATTCGAGAAACATTAGAAAACTATATTAGAATTCACAGTCAGAAGTTTTACTGGCATCGTTGGAATATCTGAAGACTCAGTAAAACAGACAATCGGCCAAATATCGTGGAAAAGGCGAGCCGATGCAGAAAGCAGATACAAATTAAGGTTATGTTGGCAGTTTCTTCGATTATCGAGTTGTGGTGCACTCTGAATTTCTTCCGAAAGGCTAAATATCATCAAGGAATACTATTTGCGATAAGCTATTCTTTAAAAGAGTCTGAAATTATGGGCCGAACTCTTGGTTTTTGCACCACAATAATGTACAGTCGGACACTGCGACGATTCTTTGTGAGGTTTTCACCAAATTTTCAACCAATATCGGGCCACAACCACCGTATTCACCTGACTTAACTCCATGTGACTTCTGGCTATTCAGCAAACACAAAGGACCGTCAATTGAGGACATTAAACATGAATAGTTACGCTCATTAAAGGCTATTCCGGAAATTGACTTTAGCAGCTCTTTCAATGATTAGAGAAAACGTTGGCACAAGTGTATTAGCACCAAGGAAGATTACGTTGAAGGTACCATCTAAAATTTGATTTCGTAACAAACGTCTTGGTACACCGAGTAAGAAAAATATTAAAAGAACTTACCAGAACAAAAGAGTTATGCATTCTAAATTAAGGAAAATTGATCCAACACAATAAAACTAATTTAGAAAATCAAAAACTTTGCTCTTCTCACAATTACCAAGGAATTCTGTAATTACATGTAATAATAGTTCTCATCAAATAGTTCGTGAGCCAACTTTTGGAATTTTTGATACCTTCATTATCGTCGCATATACATATGTACATATGCCGTTATTAAGTGATGTATATGTATAATTGCATGCGCACACAGATTTAGTGAGTCATGACTGCGACACGTGCTAAGGAATTTGCTCTCCTCAACTTAACTAACCGCACTATTGCTACTTTGTGGTATTTACTTAGTACATTAGGGTTAGGCATGCCAACAACAATTTTCCCTTCTGAACTATGTCAAGTCTTTATTTATTTATTGGGGTGTGTATTCGAGATGACCAATATTACAAATGACCTTGCAGGCTGTCAGAAGTAATAAAGACTTGTCACAACTGTATGTGTGTGAATAAAGTTAAGGAAGTATGTAAGTATGTAAGTGGATCTACTATGTACGTAATATGTACATGTGTGTAGGTTTGATCGAAGATACAAACTTAATAGTTTCTGATAAAGACGAACATACAAAGCTCCCAAATACAGTTAATAATGGATATAAAGATATAAGGAATGTATATACATATGCATATGTATGTATTATATCACATATGTATATAAAACACCCAGAACTAAAGACATTTGTATGATGAGTGACAGCGAAGGAATAATAAGAGCGCTAAACATTTGACATGCCTTTCTCCGAGATATTCTTTGGGGTTTCGCTTTGGCAATCCGCAAATTATTTCAAGCTGATTATGTAATCAAAACACAAACTAGGCAAATGCATATGGCAGAAACGCAATGATGACAACTACAACTACCATTGTAACACCAAGAACTTTTGACAAGCTGTCCAGTCTTTGGATTTTGTTTTACGTACAGTACATTAACACAAATATTGCTACAAATGACCAACAAGGTCTTCCACCCGGCAGATGAAGTGAGTTTTTATAAATGGAGATTGTTTACAGTGTATTCCTAAACTTGGCAGCCAATCACAGAAGCGATCTGGGTTAAGCACTGCTAATGAATTAATTTAGAATGAAAACCATTAAATGAAGGGAACCGTGTCAAAGTTGCTACTAGTTACATATTTGGTAATGGAAATTAAAAGATGAACTTATACGAAGAAAGTTTTAGGAAACACTTTTAAGGCATAGTGTATAACAGTTTATTCCGCCCAATTATATGTTTTGAGATTGTTAATTTAATTAGAAAATTAAGTAATTGCCTCCGTCAATCAGAGCTGAATAAACTTTAGTTATTAACTCCATTATAACTTCCATTTATAAGACTCCAGTGAAAAATATGGGCAAACTGAACTATAGATTACATACATATAAATTTGTGGTCTGTAGGGTTATTATAAAAATAAAAATTGTGGTATTATGTATTAAGAACCATCAACTTATTTTGAAGGTATGCATGAAGGTATGTTGGGTCATAATAGCCATTTCTTCACAAATACACACCTTTCCTTTTAAGGGCAAGTCCCGCCAAGTTTTCGGCCGTTATAAAAATTAAACTATAATACGTATTATAATAATGCATATTTGGTCACCTTTTATTCACACAAGCCATTAAACAGTCCGGTTTTTGGTCAATAGCAGCATGCACAGTTTCAATTATTATTGACGACGCTGTTCGAACGAAAGATTTTCTGAAACTCTCCAAATTTCTGTGTGGTATTCGACAAGTCATATTCTTCAACTCTCACAAATAATGGACTAAAATGTAGACTTCCAGATGGTCAATCACCAGTTGTTGTTGTTTCCTGGTGTGCTTGAGCTGAATCTCTCTGGAAGATTCAATGCTCTCCATCGAAGAGAGTATTGATAAATTGTTTTGTCTCGCCTTTCAAATCTGCTAAGCTTTTTCGAAATCGGTGGCTTCTTTCTTTTCTGACAACCCCCAAAAGTTAGAAGGGCATTGACATCAGAGCAATCCAAGAGCCCAGCAGTAAATCGTGTTCGAGGAGGAAGGTATGTCGAACCACTCCTGGATTTTCTTCAACATTCGCGGGTACTCTCCAACAATATAGAAACCCCAAAAAAACAGCGTGGAATAAGTTTACCAAGAAAGTAACCAAAATCTTAGGACAAGTAGGTTTAGGAATACCATCAGTAATGCAGAGGTGAAAAAGTTAGAAAAGATCTTTACCACGTTAACTTTTAAAAACGTAAGAATCCAATATAGAAAAGCTTTCTATGAAGTATTACAAAAAGTTAGGAAAGCAAAGGCAGACTTCCAGCAATCTTTCAGCATATCGTTAAAAGGCTGCATAGAATCAGCTGGACTGAGTAAGTTACTGTCTAAGGAATACATCAATATATTTTATTTAAGACAAGGGTTGGAATCTGGACCTCCCCTACTGAATAATCTCTAGAGGAACTTCTGGAAATATTTTTCTCTGCTAGTCAGCAAACCGCTGTGGAGATACAACCTGACATTATTGAAAATATTAGCAAGAAGATACATTATATACCCAATAAACAGCCCATTTCAACTTAAAGCAGCGGCTGCGAATGGGATTATTTCCATAAAGCTACAGAAATTAAAATAACTCATGGTTCTGAAGCTAAAATATATATATAAGGCAGCATCCAACTATCTTACATCACAAAAAGCTGGAAAAGAGTCAAAGTGGTGTTTCTCTCTAAACAAGGCGAAAGATACTTGATATCCTAAAAGATGTTAAGCCCATAAGCTTCACCTCATTCATGCTAAATGTTCTAGAAATCGAATGCACTTACAAATAAGATCTATCCTTGCGGATACCTTATTGTATACGCAACATGCATACTTGTATATAAAGGGTCGATTAATTATTCAATACCTTCAGCACACATAAGCCGCCGCCCTCCGCGATTTCCTGTACCGAATTACAGTTTTATTTCTTAATTTATTACTTAGTTGTGACACTTTATAAGTCTTCGATTAATGGCGTTTTGTGGGAGAAGCAATGGTAAGATGCCGTCCATCTGCAATAGCAATTTTAACCCAAGCTATCGCTTGCACGAAGGGACGGATAGCCAGATAGAATTCGACTCGTCTCGCCTTTCAGATCATTAATGGTATGTATGTATGTATATATGTATAACACCATTTCTATCTCCATTAGTTTTAGGTCTATTAGTTTAGGTAATAAAATAAGGCGAGCAAATGTTTTACACTCTGTAGTGAAAGACGTTGGAAGAATATAACAATGACACTTTTCTTTTGAATATATAGCAAGACTTGGTCCGGTCTTTTAGAAAAGCCAAATTAGTAATAATTTGTGTATGAGACTAAGGATAAGCCCTAACCGATAGCATTTCTTCACAAAATGTTGCTAGGGAGATACCCAGTTCATTTAAAATACGTGAAGTTTAAGATAGATATAGATTCGCGTTTGCTCCGATTATATAATACCGAACTGTCGTAATATCGATCATGGTAGACTGTGGTGTCTTCAGAAGCCTTCGGAATAGCTTCAAATTATGGTGAAGACGGCAGATGAGTTGAAGAGAAAAGTTTTCATATAATATATCATCTCATATTTCATATAATATATCTTTCACCAAGTAAATAACGGTTCTTAATTTAAAACGATATTTTTGAGTTCATTAGGTATAAACGTCGGATATTTGTGTGACGTTGCCGTCGATAAAACCTAAAAAAAAGTTCGTGAGAGTAAAACATAATTGGTCGCAAATATTGAATTATTGGAAAAGTTTGTAGCTGCGTTCGTCTTTCCGATAAGCTTCTCGCTATGGAAAAGCTTCGTAAAATACCATAGTACCTCGGAGGAGGCTCAATTAAAATGTGCCCACCTGAGAACTTTTGGAAAAAAATATGATTAACAATTTTTATTGTTATTTTCGAAAAATAGCTTTATTATTTTATTTTGAATGCATTGTTTTTTCATTAAAACTATTACCAATAAAATCCTTTAGCATACAAGATCCAGGGCGAACTAATCTACATACATGTTCATATATTTTACAAACTGACCGATCAAAATTAAGTCCGCGCATAGACAACTTTTTTATTTGAGAAGATATCTACACGACATATGGCATGAATTATTGTCAAAGCCACTACAACAAACTAAATATATATATAAAGATCTTGGGTTAGAAGAAATGTTCAGAGAAGATTTAGATTTTTGCTGAAGGAAGCTCTGTGAGAATAAATGTTTCACACTATAATGTCATACAGAATTAACAAGAAATACAACCTAGCAATAGAGAACTATGAGATTTAACCATTAACGATTTGATCTTGTATATATATATATATATGTATATCTCCTACGTTTATATATACTATATACTTTCAACTGACTTAAAAATAAAGTATTCTTCTTTGAAGCTTAAATGCTGAAGGAGTTCGATTATTGCTTGTTTGCTAACTGTATTTGCGCTTCCACTATTTCTCTTCCTGTTACCGTTACTAACTCACTACAAAAAGTGAAGTTTATGAACCCAATTTAATATTATCTTTAAATAGAGTGCTGAAAACATTCATGTGTAAATAAAAAACTCTACAAAAAGAGAAATATCATAGTTTAGGCAGCCACTGAAGTAATCGCGTAAATGGCACATGGAGTCCCCATCCATCTACTCTCTTAAAAATACCCAGTCCTACAAGTTAACCTTTCTCTTTGCGGACTTTATCCATTTTTTCTTTGGTTTATACTTATTGCACAACTGAGCTGGTCATTCCCTTATTCCCTGCTGCAAGGTAGAGTAGTTGAAGGCAGAAGGGGAAAAAATGGCGCGTGTGTCATCCCTATCAAACACACACACCCTCACAAGCATATGTACTTGCTAGAGGCAATGAAATAGTAATTTACTCGTTTGTTCACACATTACACCAACAACGTTCCAAACACCATTGCACACACGCACACACGCGCCCGTTCGCCCAAATAAGCAAACACTCAATGATAGCCTTGTTTTCTTTGTCCGCCTTTGCCTTCTCTCCCATTGCTTCAGAAGGTCCGATATTTACTGTTTTTCCTTATTTTGTTCGCCTTTATGGTTGTTTCTGTTATATATTTGACAATTATATGGGCAGTGGGGCGGTTGTATAACTGTTCGCACAGTTGGCCAGCTAGCTGCTTGGCCGGCTCCCTGCGAGCTTTGAAGAGAGATTACAAAAAAGGAAAATAAAAATAAATGAAAGGAAATAAGTGCGTGGCTTTTGGAATGTCAGCAAATGAAAATCTTATTTCGTTTGTAAATGAAAAAGAAATTGGACGGCAAAGCTCTCGGACTTAACATAAAACTACTGACAGTTCGCATGGCTTTCTTGTTTGAAATTAAATTGCTTCGGTTAAGGAAATGGCCGAATGCTTCTAGGGCGCAAATACAAAATGAACAGCTAAGCCTGGCCTGAGCGTTTTGATTATAATTTGACATGACGAAGTCTGCTGTCTTCCTTTGACCTGGCCTGCTTATTTTAATTTAAAAATTTCGTGTTTTTTAGTCAATTTTAAAACAAGATTTAAAGTCATTTATGGAAATTCATTTGTATCAGTTATTAAATTTTTAATGAGATTCGTAAAGCTGTTCTTTCAATAGCTTTGAAACATGCCTTATAATGAGATAGTATCAACAATTGGACCATCTGAATGAAGCAGCAGCTCATAAGCCGCCAGCTTTGGTCAAAAGGAGAGGATTGTGCTCCATTAAGATATCACAAATATCGAGAGTGATTCGCCAGAAGCTTCCGCAAATTGATTGGCAGATTCTTATAGCATTGACAGACGGCAACGATAATCTGGATTAACTTAATTAATCCGGATTAATTCAGGAGTTAGTGAAAATAGCTCCGTTGTTAACTCCCATTTAACCCTCACAATTTTAGAGAGTTAGCTGCATTTTCGTTGGCAACATTATTAAAAATGGCCAATTTTAATCTATTGTGAATGAAAAACAAGCAACACTGACAGCTGTTTTCAAATTTACAATAATAAAACAAGAAGTTTTATGTTATGATGCAGTTTTAAAAATAACGTGTGGATATCTTATTGTAATAAAAAATGTTTTTTTTTTTGTATAAAAATGATAATCAGTTGCTTACGAGAGTTTCAAACTCCCATAGCTGGTGTCTGTCAGCCACAAATTTGGATCTGAGCAGTTAATCCGTATTAACGCTGCCGTCTGTCAAGGCTATTATATGCACCCATCTTATAGTCTCGACGTAGTACCAAGTATTTACTTCCTACTCCGTCGTAAGCCGGATGATATTTCCTGTGAAAAATTCGCTTGTGAAACTCGATTGTACCATTTCTTTGCCAATGAAAATGAGGACTAGGATGAAAGAAGCTTCAAAGTTCAAATAAGTTATCGAACAAAATGGTTAATCTTGTTCGGATCATTTAAACTATGAGAAATAAAACATTTTATGAAGTAGTAATAAATTTCTCTGAATTCTCTTTTTGACGAACCTTGTTCTTGAAATAATTTTCTCTGGTTTTTAAAGAAACTAATACGTCACCACAAAGGTGATCTAGTGACCGAGGCCCAGATCATACTTAAATTATGGAGGGAACACTTCTCCAGCCTGCTGAATGGCAATGAACGTACAACGCCAGGAGAAGGTGAACCCGATACCCCAATCGATGACGATGGAGCAGACGATCCATTGCCAGACCATGAAGAAGTTCGAATAGCAATTACCCGTCTGAAGAACAACAAAGCAGCGATATTTTTATGATTCATAATATCACTCCTCTCCATCTTTCTTTTTTCTGGTCGTCAAACCTTCTCTTTCTAACTACTACGATTGCTTGATAACCGATGGTACTTGAGGTAGCGATGCCAATTTGTATAGTACGTTTTCTATCGAGCTTTTTTTCTATTTGTAAAAAAATATATGCAAAGATGGGAATCTGTTCGAAGACAGCTGGCAAAATTTTTCTTTCCATTTAGATTTATAGTAACGCAGTTTTTCTCGACATTCTTATAAATTAGAAGGCAGATGGTGGAAGGAAGCCCACAATTTATTAAAGCTATGATGGATCATGCTCTCCTAGTTGACAGAAAGTAAAATTCTGCGGTCTTTTAAGGAACTGTAAGAATCTTTATAGCTTCGTGCAAGATTTTAAGTGGTCTAAAATTTATTTGTTCCCTAAATATATATGTATATACAAATACCATATTTAATTAAAGTCGTTTGCTTAATTTAGTCCTCAATAAATGTGTACTCAAAATACACATTTATTAATTCCAAATTGAAATACCCAATTCATTTGTGTGCACCGAGCTGCCCTCGCTCAAATTGGCTTCATTGACAGCCAGCTCTCTCACCCTGCAGAGCACTTCAGCTTAAAATGTTTAAATTGCCTCCAAAGTAGCACTTAGCCATTTAAATTTCGATTTTCACAGCCAGTGGCCACTTAAAATAATTGGTGTGATTATTGTGACTGTGTGTGATTGTGACTTTATTATTTTGTTCACTTTTTTCGCAGAAAATTTCAAGCTCACTTGCCAAGTATTTGTTGTTGCATGCAATTAATTCATCATTAGTGAGTGAGCTGAGAGTTGTAGGCCCCGCGGGCGACATTCCACGAAAACCACAATTCCACTGAAAATATTTCACTGGCGTCGACTGCGAACTGGGCATTGTCATGCAAATCTTTTCAATCGGCTTGGGCCTGAAATGTATACCAAAAAATGTTATGATGACAAAATGGCTGATAATGCTGGAAATCTACTGTCACCTAAAATCGTACGGGATAGCCAGCCAGATAATTAAGTTTGGAAAATAATAAACATTTGTTTGTCTCCCTCCAGGGCTTTTCGCTGGTGCCAGCGGCTTGCCTAATTGAAGGCAGTCAACAAGAGTGGACACACTCATCGGAGCTAAGAGAGCAAAAGGAACGAAAATATGTAACGAAACAAACAGTTACAACAAGAAAAACATCCAAACAAAAACTCAGTCGCCAGTGTAAAGTAATAATTTAATATTTGATGAAAGCATAAAGTCGCTATAAAAGTGAAGAAAGCAGAATACCACAGCATGACTGCCACAAATCTAGTATTTTTGGCATGCACAAGGCGCGCTGAGCTGAGCCAATTGAAACTATGAAGAAATTCATTTAAGACTCACTATTCGATACAACTTTATATACACAGAGATATTCGAGGCCGGCCCGTTAAGTACTTAACCTCACCGTCCAATGGTGATGTCATGACTTTGCGACCATTGGATGCAGTTCAATGAAATATAGCAGTAATTCAGTGAACTGCACCTGCGAACCTACCCTACCGCCCGATGGAAACACTGTCACTTTGTGACCCTCGACGAAATATGAATCCTGCGAACCTATTCCGAAGAGGACAATGACTGTCCTATAGGCCAAAAATGAGATGGCTACTCTTTTCTGGGATTCACATACAACGACCACTATGAGAAGAGCTCTACTATGTCGGAATATTTGGCCGATTCGATGGCGAATTGCACAAAAAAAACGGAAAACTATCCACCATTTTCAACAGATAATTTTGATAGAGATTTGAGATAGATAATCTTAATATTGAAAAAGTTCCGGTGTCGGTAAAAAATCGAGTCCAAGAAGAGGTATACTACAAGACCTCCAGATAATGGATTAAATAAGTTGGAGGTTCACTGGGTCCGGTGTAACGAGCTATAAGAAGATTGTGACAAGAATGAATACAATTTTTTAGTTGTTGGTTTTTTTTGGAGGCTAGTACTTATCGGTTCGCCCTCGTATCTGTACATAGCCCACTGAGTAGCACGAAAAGCACAAATTGGTTGGTAAGCAAGTCAAGCAGCAGTTATGAAGTTGAAATTTAGCTGCAGGCAAGTTGTAAGATATACAAAAGTATGGCAACACAACAGTCGGAGGATATGCAGTTCGGAATGACGAGCACAACACTAGTGTGTGCAGTGCCACTAGAAACCACACAGACCATTCAAAACAAACTGGAACCGCATCATCAACATGAACTAGACGCCTCCACGCCTGTGAGTTGTCTAAGGCTAGTAAGTAAATATATTTTATGAGTAAATGAAGAGGCAAACAAGCGAGAAAGTCAGTTTGCGATACAAATTGAATTTTAACGAGGAAAACGAACGAGCTGCCCCAACCACAGACCACTAGTTAACACATAAAAATATAGAGATATGTATGCAAGTATATGGATATGTAGGTAAATGTACTTATGAGGAAGTTCCTTTGGCTTGATGGCACAGGGTCATGTTATTAAAAACTTTAGGTTCATGAAATTATGAGTTTCTTATGAATTTACTTCACAGTATTCTATCTTACATATTTCTCTGATTCTCTTTCACATAGTCTTTATACCATATGCCATGATGTTTCCTTCAGCAGAACCAATTTTTTCTGGACTTCTCGTTTTCCTCAGTCGCTACTCGATCATACAGCCCTTCCACCTCAGATACCTTCACGGGTATTAAGATTTTCCTCGAAGAGAGCCTTAAGTTCGCTCAACTTTAAAAATAATATCAGCTTTACCAGCGTAACCTGTACCTAATATAACTGAACGTGATATCCAAGAAAACTTATCTGCTTCATTGGTCTAAGGAACTGCGTTTTTGGTATATTTTTCAGATAAAATCCGTTAAATGAAAAATTTCTTATGAAAACTCTATAAAAATTTATATGAAACTCTACACGTTATAACTAGGCTAAGGCGAATCACGGAGCAAGCTCTTGAAACATCTGAAGATGAATTATTTTTTATTATTTATTTTGTAGATTATAGGTAAGTAAGGATGTCCAAGAAAGTATCGGAAGTTCTTCATTTCCCCCGCTCATCTCCCGCTAATATGGAAGACAGGTAATTTTTTTGCTAGGTTAGTACTGCCCTTACGATGCCAAAAATTAGCGCGATCTGTCAACCAGTGGGTTTACAGAAGCTGCTTATGTCAGTCGACCTCAGTAGTGTTTGTCGAATTTTACAAAATTTTTTAAATTTTGGGAAAATACTCAACAAATATCATTGAGCAAGCACCGTATTCACCTGATTTAGCTCTATGTGACTTCTGGCTATTCTTGTAACTCAAAGAACCGCTCCGGGGAAACCATTTTGAGTTAATTGAAACCATCAAAGAAAATTCGACGCGAGAGCAGAGGTCGACTGACATAAACAGCTGCTGCAAACACACTGGTTACCAGATCGTGTCAATTTTTGGCATCATAATTAAGGACAGTACCAACCTAGGAAAAACAAATTACCTGTCTTCTATATATGCGGGAGATTCAAATGAAGAATTCCCGATACTTTCTGGACAGAGTGTAAAAAGCAGTTTCTATAACTGTCGGCTCAACGTAAATGGTATAGAATCAGATTGATATACGCCCAAAAACTCGGCAGAATTTACTGAAATTATTTGGAAACTGCTTTTTTTTAAGACAAAAATAACATGTTGAATGAAGTAAGCTGCTAAATTAGCATAGGGAAGCTCTTCAAACTTAGTGGAATTGATAATTAGGGTTATACAAAAAATTTAATCGACGAATTTATCCGGGAATAAGGTCAAGAAATGCGACAACAACTCTGATTTTAAAATATTGACAGAATCGAAAATTATTTCTAATTATTAAAAAATATGTATTTTATAAATGAGGGATTGTTTTCAATTGAACTATAGAGAACCAGTAGGTAACGTTTGAAGTGATCATCTTAATAATATAATAATAAATATTTTCGATTATTTACTTCGTTGTTCTTTAAAATAAGCACAGCTTAAAACAACCTTTTATTGAGCAGTAAAATTCATGGAATACATAATGAAATATGCATATATTTTTAAAGACTTGAAAACTTGCTCCTTAAGCTTTGCTCCTTGTGATCAGTATGCGGGAATGCGAATGTGAAGCACTCTCTCAGCTGCTACCTTGTATAAAAATCATAAAATAAAATATTAAAGCAACTTCACCGACCATGCATCACCGGTTGCAGCCAACAACCACAAAAAGTGTTGGGCAAATAGCAAACAAATTTTCCGAGAAATACACGAATATTAACGTAGATGAAGAACTGAAAAGCAGCTGGAGGACATAAATGCCAAGCTTTCTTAAGGTTATGCCACCAAAGTCGACTTTCTCCACTTGAAGCTACTTGCGCTTTCGACTCTTGGGTTTATATAGTCAATTTGTATGAATCTGCATATTTACCTGCGTCTTTCGACTTATCCATGCATATCTATGTATATATAAGTGCATGTCAATATATATACTAATTGTAGCTGCAAACTGTGTGGGGTATGTCTCAGCAATGCTGCTTCCAGCTAGTTTCAGGCGATGCAACCGCCAGCAGCTCTAACACTTGGCTGAATACTCGAGCAACAGCTAAGCGCATTCTTGCTCGTTTCCCGAGTATGTTTTTGCTTATAGTGGCTTATGCACTGTTGCTATTATATACTAGTTTTGGTGGTTTTGGCTTTCGGCTTCTATTTCACAATTGAAATTAAATTCGAAAACTTCTTACTTAAGTAAATATTTGTAAAATTCATAAAGCGCTTAAGGAACGCTAACGGCAAAAAATAATTTTTTTGGGTACTAGATCAACCTATTTTCGTAGATAAATATAAATAAAAATAATGTCTCCGGTTATCGAAATTAGCTTTCAAAATGGAAATATTTGCTTTCGAGGTCCGAAATTGAGCTTATTATTAAGTGTGATACTAAGTTCTTGTCTTCTTTTGAAAAATAATGCAATTTTATTGTAAGCAAATAACTTCAACTGAATTATTCGAAGTGTTGCCCATCGCTAGTCACAAATTTTTACCATATTTCTGGGAGAGCGCGAATACCAGGACGGAAAAACTGTTCAGCTGGTGTTGCTATTCAAGAGTCAAGCCATTTTTCGATGCCGGCTTGTGAATGGAACTGCTTCTCGGTCAGACCATGTTCCACCGAACGTCACAAATAATAATCGGACGGGTATTATGGCGCGTGGTGTTGGACTTCTCATATAAACTTTTTCAGGTAGGTTTTAATAGGTTTGGCAACTTGGCATGCAGCAGAAACACTTTTTCTTGCCTCTACATGTTTTGGGGTGATCAGGAACCCAAGTTCCCTGTTTCTGAATAATTACCAGCACACGCAATCGCTTTAAAATGGCTCGGCGGGTGACCCAATGCTGAAGCCAGCACTTCCTGCGTTTGACACAGATCCTGATCAAGCAATGTGTCCAACTCACCGTCTTGGAAGGCCTTTGGCCTTTCTTCAGACTGACGGCCGTTATTATCGAAATCGAGGTTTTTCAAGCGACGAAACAAATCACAGCACGTTGTTTCACTTCGGGCAGTACCTCCGTAAACTTTGTGGAATTCCCGATGTGCTTGATCAACCCATTTCTTTAGCTAAAAGAAAAAGAAAATCAACACTTCCAGCAAATGACGATTCTTCTTCTTCTTCATTGGCGTAGACAAAGCTAACGCGATTATAGTCGAGTTAACAACAGCGCGCCAGTCGTTTCTTCTTTTCGCAACGTGGCGCCAATTGAATATTCCAAGCAAAGCCAGGTCCCTCTCCACCTGGTCTCTCCAACGAAGTGGAGGTCTTCCTCTTCCTCTGCTTCCCTCGGCGGGTATTTCGTCGAATACTTTCAGAGCTGGAGTGTTTTCGTTCATTCGGACGACATGCTCAGCTGAATAATTCGCTGAACTATGTCAACGTCGGCGTGGTCAACACGCAAGGGACCATAAATCTTTCGCAGAACTTTTCTCTCGAAAACTCGCAACGTCGACTCATCAGCTGTTGTCATTGTCCATGCGTCTACACCATAAAGCAGGACGGGAATTATGAGTGACTTATAGAGTTTGGTTTTTATTCGTCGAGAGAGGACTTTACTTCTCAATCGCCTACTTAGTCCGAAGTACCACCTGTTGGGAAGAGATATTCTGCGTTAGATTTCGATGCTGACATTGTTGTTGGTGTTGATGTTAGTTCCAAGAGGAAATTGTCTACGACTTCGAAGTTATGACTGTCAACAGTGACGTGGGTGCCTAGTTGCGAGTGCGGCGACCATTTCTTTGATGACAGGAGATATTTCGTCTTGCGCAGCAGCAGAGATATTAGTTATATGTATTATGTAAGTTAGTAAAATTAAAATATTTTTTCACATAGCCTAAATAGTCTTTTGCTAGGTTCCCATTTCGACATGATTCGATCCCCATAAGTTCTTAAATAGTTTGTTCTACGTGTGTTATTCTACGACAAACATCCAGAATCCTTAGTCCTTAGACCCTTACACATACATATTGATTCCAAAAATTTCCATTTCTTGTTAGTTCAGACAAGTGGTTTTGTCAAAATTCTACAAATATATTTTTATTTTACGCTATGAGAGTTGGAATGTTGTTGCTTTCAAACTTCTCCTTACAAGATTATTTCGCTATATACGAGTACACATACAAATATCAGCCGAAAACTCGCTGTGTGAAATGGAAAATAACAATGAGAATAAAATAAGTCACACTGATTGCTGGACAAAACAACTGACAAAAGTGTCATCATTACGTAACTACAGGACAGCAAAAGACTCATGATTATTGCCCTATTGATGCTTCGGGCATTTGGCAGATTAGCCAAAGCATGGAGGCAATGCATAACCATGAACTTACTTAATTTGATGGTTGTTGTATTTGCCTCCTTTTAAGTGGAAATTCAGGGCTCTGTTTGCCAGAAGCCTGGCGGTCATCATGTTCGCCCAAATTGCCAAACTATTTCCATTAAGTTCTGCTAATTTAGCCGATCTCTTCTGTTCGGCGGGTTGTGTTAGCTTCGCTTGAGGCGTGCAAACTTTGGCTTGACTTTTTAACTGTCCCCAACAAAATACTGGCAGGGTTTCACTGACGAAGGATAACGAAGCAATTTTGGGAACTCGCCAACAAGTTTAACTGTTGCTGTGTATGCCAGTATATATGTATAATATGTATATATATTAGCATAAATTTAGTGCACTGAATACACATAGTAGCATGGTTGTGGAAATATTTTTTTTGGAGAAGAAAATATCAATCTTTAAATTAAACTTGTTTTCTGCGATTTTTTAATGCAAGTAGCGAAAATTGTTATTAAGTGTTTGTACTTACTAGATGAATTCATATAATTCTCATTATTTTAGGGTATTTCCATCCAGATTCCTAAAGAGTAAAAATATATATATTAAGGGGTTAGAACAGCAATAGACTAACCTTATTTTTTTCTAAATTTAGTTACATAATTATTTAATTAGGGCTAAAATAAAAGCCAAAAAAGTGTAAAATTAAATATTTTCGTTTATATACAATATTATAAAGAACATAATTTTTTGAGCACACGAGACAGTTTTTAAAAACTTTCAAAGTTCTACTTTACCCTAGGTGGCAACTATTGAAACTAAATCTTGAATTTTTTGGCGTATTTATATCTTTCTCAACTCTACTAAGGGTGGCAGCTGTTTTATATCTTCTTTTATATTACTTTTGGGCAAAAAATAGTAAGACTTTTTAATTAAATTTCGCACGAAGTATTTTTTTTTCAAGATTGGTATGACTGTCAGCGACATCTGCGCCAAATGTCACATCAAAATAATCACTAGTATTTAGTATGCGCTTGTCTTTCTGAAGTACGTAAAGTGCATTCGGCGATTTTACGATAAGTGAAATTATTCAACAAAGAAGTTCCTTTAAATTTGTGTTTCTGTAGCTGAAACGTTTAGAATGTTTGGAAAAGGCCTTCGGCAATATTTCTTTGCCGCGGACAAGTGTTTTTGTTTGGTACAAATTACGCAAAGAGAAACACGTTGACGACAGGTCACGTCCACTGATGATCAACAAGTCAATAAAATAAAAGAACTGATGCTTGAGAGTCGGCGATTAACAGTCGGAAATCCTACTGGCATTGTTTCCGTCCATGAAATAATGCTTTCCGACAACCAAGATGTCATGAAACGTCATATTATTGGCGATGAGTTTTGAATCTATACTTTTGACCCGAAAAGAGACGACCAAGCGGCCGAATATAGTAGCAAGTGAGTTTTTCGCCAAATTTTGAATCAATATTGTGCCACAACCCTCGTATTCGCCTGATTTAGCTCCATGTGAATTCTGGCAAAAACTCAAATGACCGCTCCGGGAAACCGTTTTGAGTCAATTGAAGACATTAAACGTGAATCGCTACGCGCATTGTAGGCTATTCCAAAAATTGGCTTTAACAACTATTTCGAGGATTGTAAGAAACGTTGGCACAAGTGTATTCTGGCCAAGGGAGATTACTTTGAAAGGGACGACATAGATTTTGAAGAATAAATTAAGAATTTTAAAATTATGAAGAAAACTCTTACCCTTTTTTGCTCATAGTAGTAAAAGATGCTAAATTAAAACCCCTAAAAATTTCTGAGATATAATATTTATGCAGAAGGCTTCCTTAGACCTTCAATATATTGTTTAATTTTGGTTAATTTAACAATGATAACTCTGCTCCAAAGTAGGCAACTACTTTCTACTATCTGCAAAGAATTAACCAATATTTTCCACAATTTTACTCTTATTTAAGACTAACCGAACATTTTTCGGAAAAACTTTTGAAATGCCTTATAACTACCTACCAATCACACGAAGACTTAGTACAATGCTCCATGGCTTTGAAGAGACTGCCTCCACCCTCTAAAAGAGCCAAAAAATATATGTATATAAAATAAACTATTCTCCATTCTCAAAATTCGATTCAGTACCACGCTCATAAGTCAGTCTTGGTGACGTTGAAGATGAGAAGGGAGTGTTGGAATATATTTTAAGATTTGATGGAAAATTACCTTACATTTTAAGAGAGATAAATAGAATTGAAAGTGAAAACCAAATGAGCGATTTGAATTCGGTTGGTGATTTGGAGAACTTAATTTTAATAATTCTCAGGCATTGAATCCTCATATACATACATGCAGCTCACCTCAATTCCATGCTTTTGCATTTTTCTAAGCTATGGCACCAAACCTTTCCATTAATATTACAAATATTTTCTTCAGGACTTCACAGCTGCCCTAAAGAAAATGAACACTTGTTGCTATCAAATAGAAAACTTTCGTGCCGAAATTAATGTGTATGTATGTATACTTGTATATAGGTATTATGTACATTTACTTGCTTATATATGTTACACTTGTATATAAATATTTGTATAGTATTATAGCTATATGCATACATGAATGTGCATCTCTTACAAGTAGCTTACAACATATAAAATATCCACCAGCCTGAAGCCTTGCCTCAGTCTTGAAGAAGAGTAGTCGCATACACACGCACAGAAAGCAACTTAATTATTGCCAACAACAACGTGGACGAGGACAAGGCATGAAATGTTGACGCTCGTGGTGTCTAGGCTGCTAATGATAGCCCGAATGTGCCAGCTGTGAATGGCGGGTTTTTGCTGACAGACAGGCAGACAGCTGTTGGCCTTGCGAGCCTCTTCAACACTTGTCGCTCACGTTCTTCAACAGAATGGCGAATTGCGACGACGATCGTTAACAAGACTTATTTTAGTCAAATTGAGAATGTGTGCGTGAATGTTGCTAATTGCTGTTAACATTGTGTTGCAAGGCACAAGAGTTGAATGATAATTGTAATGAAGGTGAAGTCATTTCTGAGGTCGTATTGAAAGTGGAAAGTAATACGTAATATATGCCTAGATTTTAAGTCTAATGAAGTGAGAAAAATAATACAGACATAGCAATTAGTTCGTTTGTAATTGTGGCAACACTAACAGAAAGAAATTAATTGTGGTTTAGAACTTTAAAGAGACCAAGCAGTTCGATGTCTACACTTCGTGGTTGAGGAAGGGGAAGTTTCGGTTGATAAAATAATAAAAGACTTTAAGGATATGCTACTCGTGTAGAAAACTAGCAAAATGATCTCATAAAAAATGTTCTTTGGAATTATGAAACATAAAATGTTTTGCAATTATCGCTGCCCCTAAAAAGCTTTTAAGCCACATAATAAGAATCATACTTTCGCAGGTACCTAGTATTATTTATTATATATTATATGGAAAATATCTTTAGAGTTATTTTGATTATTTTTTATTCTTTCATAGATTTAGTTGCAAAAAGCTGACCTTCAGTCGCAAAAGTTGAATAAGGAAAGCAAGTGAACCGAATTCAATTGAAAGATTCGAGTTCAGCAATATTTTCTTGCATTCACAGACTTCTTCTTGCCCCGATTGAGCTTTAAATAATGCTCTGTATTTATTGTCACTGCACTTTCGCTGCTTGTCGCATCTTCGACTTTAATTTTGTTGCTTTTTCTGTTTCACTTTCAGCATTTCGTATTTACTTGCGCTCCTTACTTTGCAGCAACAACAAGGGCAGAATACAACAACGACGCTGCAGAGTTGCTACTTCTCAAGTGTGCGCGGTATGTGCCCGTCAATGTCTGGCGCGCTGTTTGTCAACACAATTTTTACGACACTTGGCAGCTTTTGTATGCGTTAAATGTTGCGTATACGTCGTGTAGCACCCACTCTAAATCAACAATGAAGCGCAGATTCGTCAGCGAAATAACTATGAAAGCGAAATAGCAATGGCATTTTAAACACCCGCGCTCCTTAATACTTCCACAAAATGTCTGTTAAATCGCTTTAAATATTGTGCGACTTGTTGCATATTTGCAAGTGCTATTATTGCTAAAACGTTATGCGTTTTCAAGTTCAATAAGCAAAGCAATAAAGAACAGCCACAAAAGTGCCATAAATACTTTTGTTTTTTTGGCTCAAAACTTCCATGAAAAAATGTAAAGCCGAAAATAGAAATAAATACAACTTTCGAAGGAGAGCGAATGCAATAAATAAGACAGCTCGGCGGAAGGAACAGCTTGGCGAGTAGCGCTGGGGTTATTTGCTTGTATGTAAGTCTAAACTTTTTGTTTTTTTACAGTTTTGGATCTCCATTTTATGCTGCGAATATTGCAGAAGTTTAATTCAACCGTACTGAAATTAGTGAGCGCACATGACTTAACGGATCTCATAAAATTTTAAATTTATGCACGAAAAATGCGCCAGGACATGCATAATGAATAATTTAAGGCTCAGCAATAAGGCAGAGAAATAAAATAAAATAATTGTTTGAACTATGAAGGTCAAAGTTAAGGATACAATGAACACATATAAAAAAACTTAACCTACTTTTTTCAGTAGCCTTTTTTAGCAGATCACGCGTGAGTCGTCTCAAGCTGTAATGTTATCTTTTTCAGTATTGTTTGAAAGTTTATTACGGAAATTCAGGTTCTGTAAAGAATGTGTTTCGTGCGCTTTCCCCAATTTATGTTCAACATAACTGGAATATTGAGCGTACTATTCGCAACACTATGACCCCTCTTGAGACCCAGCATTCACTATTGGATAATATTCGACCGAATAGACCACGCCTAGCTCACAGTCACAGCCGTAGCGACCGTTATCGCGACATGATAACCAATTATTTGATGCCTGAAATTGGAATTTGTGACGTGGGCGACATTTGGTGTCAACAACACGGCGCCACTTTAATCACATCGTACTAATAAATGGATTTATTGAGAGAACACTTCGGTGAGCAGATAATTTAAAGTGGGTACCTGCTGACGACAGCCTTACCCCACGGCGCTCAAAAGCACAGCGGATCAAATCTATGCGTTGATCAGCGCCCTGAGAATGCTAAGCATTTTCAGTACCAATTGGCAGTGTGGAATGGACACACTAACCACCTGTTTAGGGTTCGAGGCCCATCTAAAATCTCTGCCGTGCTTTGGGTCCGGCACCCGGTTGCAATGCAACTCCACATTGAACTGACAAAGTCAGTTCTTCCCGCATTTGGGTTTTAACTAAAACCACCATGATACTCCCCGAGTGGCCAGTCCGTATGAGCAGGTTGGAGTTACTTCCAAGGGCTCCTGCTCCCCGTGGTACAAGAATTAAGTCTCCGGTCAGACCTCGTAGCCGAAGCTACTACCAGTTGAGCATCCATACGGCTCTGGACTGGTGGCCAGGGGTTGGACCCAATACACACATCGCATACACACACCAAACATATATAATCTAACCCTAATTCCCAGCTAACCGCCTTCGCCGTTAGGACTACATATTGTCCCAATGTTCTTGACACCTACACCTAACCCCATCATTTAGAAGCCTCTTGCTCCCTAGATATCCCTCCCTCTCCAAATCATCGTCGGAAATCCAATCACTCCGCAGCAATGACACACTCAAACCCCTTCTTATGACAATCAGTCAAGAGAGGGTGCACCTAATAAAACCTGCATCGCATCCACTGAGACGGTGCGATTTACAGGCAAACAAACAAGCATCATACAACGCTGGATTGAAAGGAGTTTTTGAGACCCCAAGACAGTCGTGGCTGCCTCCCACCATACAGGGGCTCCATATGTGGCACAGGCCACAAACAAGCCACGATATATGGTGCGGACAGCACGACGTCCGAGACCCCAATCACTCCTCAAAATGCGGCGTATTTTGCCTACGGTTGCCTGCAGTCGCTCCTTCACATTCGCCAAGTGTGGAGTAAAACACATCCTTTCACTCATGGTCAACCCCAGATATTTGACTTGCGTCACATATCTGATGCTGACCCCATTCACACGCACAATCGGTGGACGAACCGGTGACAATCTGCCCTTAAGCAGCATTGCCACCGTTTTTTCCCTCGATATGTCCACCCCCACATCTACACCCCAAGTTTTAACGATCTCTAGAAGATCTCCTCCCGCCCGCTCTAGCTCAGACCTCGAGCGACCTTCGACCATAAGAAGAAGATCGTCCGCATACGCACAACACTTACAGAGTGGCTCGAGCTGCCCAAGCAGAGTGTCCATCATAATGTTCCAAATATATGGACCGCAGATGGAACTCTGCGGGCAGCCACGGACAACTCCAATCTCCACACTCCCATTCATGCCGACAAGAGACATACTTGTTGACATTCTTAACGACTTCCGAAAAATAACTCCGCCAAAGAGTAATTTCCGGACAGTCAAGCCCCTCCAGCCGTTGCACCACTCGATCCCAGCTTAGGTAGTCAAACGCCCCCTTGAAGTCAACAAATATGTCAAGGACATACTTGTTGACATTCTCCCTAACGACGTTCTGAACATAGAACCACGCATCCTCTACACTGCGTCCTTTCCTGAACCCAAACTGCCATGTGGTCGGATAGGCAGTTTGGGTTCAGGAAAGGACCCCGCGTTAGCTCCTGCAGCCGTTCCACCATGACCCTTTTCAGCACTTTTCCAAGTACTGGAAGGAGACTGATGCCCCGATAAGATCGGGGATCGCTCCTGACCTTATCAGGGGACTTCAGGAGAGAAACAACTCTAGCCGTTTTCCACTCGCGTGAAAAATATCCCTCCCAAACGCACTTATCATAAATAGCCTCTAGGTATTCCGGAATGAACTTCCACAAGCTTTTGCACATCTCTCCGTTCAAACCATCAAAACCGGGAGACCGTTTAGACCTAACCAGGCCGAAAGCGTACCTCAACTCCCCATCATCTAATGGAGGGACAGGCACCTCCGACCTAGGAAAGAACGCACCTAACAGAACCCCGCACACTCTCTCCAACGACGATAACAAAGTGTCACCAGACAGTAGAGAGGCACGACATCGCCGCAAGGGACTCCATACGACCCCAGGGGTCGTTCCATATTCTAATCAAATTATGAAACTCCCACATCCTTTCCCAAACAAAAGTGAAAAATGTGCAGATGCAACTGCGTTCAATCCTTGGCACCATGGAATTGCAATGAAAATTCCAAGCACTTCAAATATTTTAATGGGTGCACAATAAAAACTGAAAGGGCGTCTCGCGCTTAAAAATGCGTAGACATTTTCTGCGATTTTAGTGTTTTCGATGGCATTATAAGTTGACGCTGCTTTGCACAGAATAACACTGTATACTATATACATATATGTCCATGTAATATAAGTGCACCAAATATCAGACACTCACCAACTAACTCAGGCGAGTCTGCGACAATCCAAACAATTGCAAGAACACGATTCTTTATGGAAATGGCTTCTTTGCAGCGTCTTTATGTGCGCGAATGTGTCTCTCGAACACAAGAGAGTGTTTTGTGAGCATATAGTCATTTAAAATACCAAAAAGTCTTCACCATTGATTCTTGAACTGGATGACAACATTGACGTTACATACGAAGTGTAATATAAAATGTATAAAGTGCATACATATGTATATATAAGTATAAAATTTTAGAGACCTAGAACAAAATTAACATTGAGCTGGAGAAAATCTAGATTACTCCAGCAATCAGTCGTTAAATAAACTTTTTCTATTTTTTGGTTGAATTGAAGATCCGATTAAGACATAACGAGCTAGCACTTAGTTGAGACAGGCGAGCTCAGCTCACTTTACAATAAATATTAATAGAAAAGACCTTCAAAGTAATTCCCACAAAATGTAGTACACTCATGCCAATGATTTTTCTAAACCTCGATACACTTTTCATAAGCAATTTTTGGGATGGCCTTTACCGAATTTTATTTTATCTAAGAGATCGACTGAAAACGGATTTCACGCAGCGGCAAGTTCAGTTTGGGGAACAAGAAAAAATCACAAGAACCCAAATCTGGTAAATAGAGTGGTTGATCGACGGCGTTTTTGGGTTTAAATTCGGTCATCGTGTAAAGTCCATGAATTGTTCTTCCACAATTCCGGCTGTTCTCACGCAAATGTCTCAATACGGCCAAATAGAACTCCTTATTGGCATTCTGCCACTCCGGAACAAATTCATGATGCACCAAACCACGAATATCCAAAACAATTAGCTTCACGTTGATTTTTGAGCGGCTTTGGTGGGTTTGTTTTTTTTAGTTTCAACTCTTTTGTTTCCCACGATTTCGATGGTTGTTGAATTGTTTGCAAGTCAAACTCATAAATGTTCATCTATGTTCCATCGGCAGTTATAATGCTCTCCATGAATGTGGGATCGGAATTCGCACGATCAAACATGTCTAAAGGGGCCTGTTTACGATACTATTTTGAAAAAAAAAAAATCATTGGAACGGACTCGAATCGAGAGAACGGCAGCTCTCAAAATATCTCTCCAAAATCATTGCCTGAACGATTTTCGAGAGATGGTAAGCTTTCCTTCACTTTCTTAATATTTTCATTACCAGAAGGTCGTCCAGAACGTGGCATGTCTTCAACGATCTTTCGACCGCCTTTGAAGGTTTTGTACCACTCGTAGGCTTGTGCTTTTGATAAAATTTAATCACCATTAGTCTTTTCCAACATTCGCAAAGATTCTGTACACGGAATTCGATTACAAATACAAAATTTTAGACAAATTCTTGCTTCGATATTTGTATCCATTGTAAAAATCGCAACGTCCTACTGATGTGTGCCGATTTAAGCAGCTGCTGCAAAAAACTGGTTTGCAGATCGCGCTCATATTTAGCATAGTAATTAAGAACAGTCTTACCAACTTAGAAATTAATTTTTTGGCATCTAATTACAATTTCCGATTGCTTTATTTGACGAGCGATTTGATAGCAGTTGACCTATTACAAATACACTTCAGTCGGAACAGACCGCTCGCATCGCTTTTACTAAATTACGATTTCTATGACAATTATTCGGCAAGACTTGGGCTGAAAATTAGTCTAAGCAAAATATGCATTTAAAAAAAATGTATTCATCCAACAAAAATTTTAGTATTATTCTTATAAATAGATAACAACTAAACCAGCATTGCAAATTAAAGAGATTATTTTCAGATATAATTATTCCCAACATTTAATGTCGACGAAGACTAATTTTAAAAATTGCCAACTTTTGACAAAATCACTTTTAGCTGAGCGAAATAACATCACTTAAATAAATTAAAGTAGGTAGATATGCCGTCTCTAATCCATATGACGCTGTTTAGCCAAGCACCGAGTTGGCAATTAGTTAGCTGAAAGCACGAAGATTCTCACGAAAAGTGACTCTTTTTATTTGATAAAATTTTTTTTTCAATTACCTTGACAAAGTTCCGCTTTTCCCTCATTATTAACTTAGCAGACTTCCTACTACTAAGTTCACGGCTCATGTTGTGTTTAACGAAATCTAAACAACCAATTTGTCAGCTTAAAACTTTGAGAGATTTTCTCCACTAAATTATTTAGAAAGCGAGGCCGTGGCAAGTAGCTGCATTTATTATTAAAATAACCCAAATTAATAACTATATGATGGCTAATAACCTAACGACGTCGTTAAAACACGACAGCAGCCATTAAAGTGCAAACGAGAAGCTCCCGCTGCTTTAGGGCACAGCACGTATGCGATTTGTTTAAATTTTTTAAACTGTCGGATTTGGCACAACCGCTGACACTTTTAAGCCGCCGACACGATGACAAGCAGCGCTTGCTAAGCGTCAAGCAAAACAACCGAGAGCAGAGAGCAAATTGTAGCGCCACGAGAGCGACAGAGGCAAAGTTTGTGTGTGGTAATAAGCGCATAAAGTCTGGTGAACTCGAGTTCTAGCGGATTTATAAACATATGCAGCACACATACGCACACACATGTTTGGTTATCTGAATTTATAACAACTGCATATGCTTCGGGAGTAATTTTCCGCCCACTAAGCCGGCAGCTTAGCGGAACCTTTCGCTCGAAACAACTTTGCAAATTTGTTATTCTTCAATAAAACACACACATGTGTTGGTGTGCACTCAAAAATCTGCATAACACGCTCGGTTGCCACCATACTTCCCAGATATGTGTGTGTGTGTGTGGATGTGTATGGATTTGTGCGAAATTTGCTGCCTTCAGGTGGCTCAGCGGATTTCGTAGGTGCGCAGTAAACTTTTCAAACACTCGACAGCTCACACCCACGCACACACACACACTGCCGAAAGTAGCTGCCAAAAAGCGCACAAAAACACGCGACTTTTTTAAAATTCAGTTAAACAGCGCAATTCGGCGGAACGCCAACAACAACAAGCTCATAAACCGGTGGCAAGTTATGAAGATTCACGTGAGTTTCGACAACAAATTCCGTTGTGTGCTGGTATTTGTTGTTGCGTTCGTGCGTGTTCCACTGTTGTTTACTTGCTTATGCCACGCCCGCAAGTGTAACTAATGCAGAACTGCCGTGACATTGTTTTACTTTTCAAATAAATTATTTGCATTCGCCAAGGCGAGCGTCTGTGGCATTGTCTGCCAGCGTTGCACTGTTACTGTTGCAAGCGCTTACTTCCTTTGTATGTGTGTATGTGTGTGCATCTTCCGGTGGCTTGCTGTGTGTCATTCTGTAATCTTCTCATTCGTTTATTTATTTTATCACGCATTGTTGGCGTTGTTGTTGGTTCTTTGTCGTCGTGATTGGCGAAAGTTTTCAATTTGCTTGTGCTTACGTGTTGCGAGCAATTTTTTTCGGTGGTAAACATGCAACCTTGATTTATTACAATTCATATTTGCTGTGGTAAAAGTTTCATTGTTTTACTTTTCGCTGAATTTTTATCAGCGCATAGAATCTTAGAGGAAAACTTTTTGCGACTCGCAATGAAAGGTGAATAAAGGAAAATACTGGCTAGATGCAAATATCTAAGAATTCATACTTGTAAAAGGTCGTCAAATCCATAAAAAAACGGTGTTACATTAAATTATTGTAGACTGAAGCTAAAAACTGATCTTTACAGTAACCTAAAAATTTCATTCAGAAACTCACCCATTAATGCTCAAATCAAGTCTGTTGGCAGGAAATTGTTTTCGCCGTCATTTATTAGTTCGTACATGGACAAATCAGAAGTTTAGAAGAACAAACTTTGTTTGAAAATTGTTCAGTTTAGTTTTTGAGAAAAATGGGTATCCTCAACTGGTCACAATTGCCAGTTTAAGTACGAAATTGAGTAAAGTGTTTAATGAAAAAATGTTTTTCATATTGCACTTAGAGTGGCAAACTACGCTTCGCTACAAGTAGCTCTATAACCCAATTGTTTTAGATCGCTTAGCAGAAATTTTTAAAATATACAATATTCTCCATTGGAACTATAGATAACTTTGTAAGTACATAAGGACTTGAGAAGTAAGGACTTGACTATTCGTACAACGAGTGGATGCTTAGTCATCTCTACAGGTTTACCATAGTGCACGTCAAAATTGATATTAAAATCAAACCGGTTTTCCGTTTATATACCGTTTTGGTGGATTTCGTGCAAAGTATTTAATTACTCATCCACTGAAAGTATTTTTGCCATTGGTTTGAGTTTCTCCTAAGGGTTTACGAGTTTCAAAACATCGAACTTTTTTATTGTCTTATTACAACATTTTTAGAATATTGTCGTGTTTATTGTTTTCAAGTTGATCCGAGTAATAGTTTCAGAGAAACAGCCTTGAAAACTAGCTCGAGGCTAGCTTTTATTGTCACTCAAATTCTTAAGCGCGTTTTTCTCCAAAAAAGTGTTTTTGAAGTCGGTTGGCAAGTTTTCTCGAGAACTACTCAACTGATCTTCATGAAATATTGCACAGGTCTTTGAGATACTCTTCATAAAGACTTGGACGAAGGATTTTTTTCGATTACAACTATTAAAAAAAAAAAAAAATTCGCGAAATTTTCACAGAATTTTCTGCCAAAAATCCAATTTCCAGTTTTTTCCCTTCGTCCAAGTTCTAAGTTAATGTTTTAACTAAAACACGTATTTTATCACTTCAGATGATCCCGTAAGCAGTTATCTGCCAATGCGGGCACAACTTTTTTCCGATGGGTCGCCGGAATAAGTGCGTGAGAAACATACAATTTTACACCAAAAATCATTAGAGAGGACCTATGGAGCCAATGTCAACATTTGACGATTGATGTGCCCACATTTAGAAGACACGCCATATCTTGGGACCTGATTGACCGATTTCAACCAAACTCAGTAAATAGCATCATTATGACATTTTCATGTTACAGAGCGAAATTCGACTACAACCACTTTCTTCCCATTTAACACAATTTTAGATTCCATCTGATTCTTTCTTTTTCCAGTATTCAAATTAACCCCATTGAAAGTTTCGGAATGAAACTTCGCAGGAATACTGCTTTTAATGTGTTTCTGCAATGTTCGCAGGTCCGAACGGTCCATATATTCGGTACCTGTGAACATTAGTTTAACTTAATTCCTATTGCGAACTTTTAATCAAAAATATAGTTGAATCTGTGAGATATAATAAAGAGACTAAAAGAGAATCCTTTTTTGAATATCAATATTATATCAATAATTCTGTTAGTTCTCTTATATGTAGATAAAAAAAATTGCGAACTTACGGTTGATACCGAATATATGGAAATGTTGGTTATTTTCTTAAAATTGAAATATCGTTTTTTCGAATAACAATGTATCATCGTGCCAAAAATGGATAAAGCCTTGTAAAAACTTGCCCCTGGCCCCCATATAATAATTATCAGGATTTTCGAACTGACTTTTCTTTTCACGTAGCAATCCCAAAAAGATAAAATTGGGTGATACTCTTATCTCTCATATACCTTATATAAGATTTTCTAGCTTCAGGTTGGCCAACCGTTCAATATGTAAGATATCTAAGCAAAATTAACTTAGCGTAAAAGTTCAATGCTATTATTACACAATATATGTTTTTGTTACTCTAACAAGCCGACCCTGATCTTTGCAAGTTGCAAGAGTATAAAATGTTCATTTGAACCAGAACTTATCTTTTCCTTAATTGGTAGTCTATTTTTTGTTTGATATAAAAGTTATAAGCTACTAGAAAAATGCGACAAATGTTATAGGAAGTCTTATTTTCGCTTTACTTGATCTTTATTATTATGGAAATATTTACAAAAAATTAATTATTTTTGAGAACTAAATTTTTTAAAAAGTTCACACAAGCTTTTTCTTTAAATATTTTAAATGCATTCATACATTTTTATAATATTTTTTCACAAGTATATTGGGAATTAACTTTTTTATTACGAACATTAGAAGAAGAGCACGGAGCACTTGTTGAAACCCTTTGTCAATTCAAGAAGAAAACAATACTCACGAAAAACGCCGTATATTGAGTTGAATCGACGTCATACTTTTCTATAATACTTAGATACACATACATGCATACATATATATATATATATATATATATATATATATATATATATCCAACTCTAATGAGAAAAACTCACATGAAGGCAGAATTTGAAAGGCCTCCATGACGTTATTAAATTTCCTAGTTATTCGACATTCAAGTTAGACGAGCAAAAAGCGAGCGCAGCTGTCGCAACAAAATATCTACAAGGTGCTTTCCAAAGAAAACAGGACTTAAAGAAAAAACAGAAAAAATGTTTTTTTGGCAAAATAAATTTATTTTATTCAAAATAGTCTCCTTCTGCTTCAATACAACTTTTTGCACGGTCAAAAAGCATGTTGAACGAGTGTTTTAGCTCGTTGGCCGGTGCAAGCCTTTTGAACGGCCTTTACGTCTGCATAACGCTTTCCTTTCATGGGCAAATGCATTTTTCCGAAACGGAAGAAGTCGCACGGTGCCATATTAGGTGATTTTGGTCAAATAATCGGTCACAAGTGTCGAATCGAATGTTGGATTCTGAACAATTTGTGGTCGTCAGTCAATTTGTGTGGAACAAACCGTGCACACACCTTTCGTAAGCCCAAATGTTCGGTCAAAATGCGATAAATCGATGTTTTGGAGATGTTCAATTCCATTTCCATGAATTTCAATGATGATTTCGGCTGATTTTTGATGAATTCGCGCACAGTTTCAATGGAATTTCCGGTGATCACAGATTTTGATTGGCATGTTGATCGTCATTTGTGTCCTCACGACCACTTTGAAAATGTTGAAACCACTCGTGCATTCTGCTACGGGATAGGCAATCATCGCCATAAACCTTTTTCAGCAATTGAAACGTTTCGGTAAAAGTTTTACCAACTTTAAAACAAAATTTAATGTTGGCTCTTTGTTCGAAGCTCATTTTCGCACCGATAACACAAACATACTGACACTTAAAACGCAATAACTTCACTTCCAATCAATGAAATGTCATGAAATTCTCACTGGACAATCGATAAAGATAGCAGATTCTAACGCACCAGCGCAGTCGGCATACAGATTCAAAAAGTCCTCTTTACTTTGGACCGCTCCTTGTTTATATGTAGTATGAGTGTGCAGCACCCTCTTATGGAAGTTTTATGAAGAGTTAAGTTTTTGAAAAGGCATTGTTGCAAAAGGTTGCGCAATAAAAACGTGCAGCAAGCAGCGCTATAAATTTATAAAGCAGCACGCATACACAGTCGGCAGTCAGCACAGGAAGGCAGTCAGTCGGAGCGGAAGTTGGCACCGGAAGACGCTTGTCATTCGTATTGCGCAAACTTTGTGTCACTGCTTTCAGTCCCATGCACAAAAAACGGCAGCGGCAAAGCTGCCACCACCGCTGTCAGTGCTGTTGACACGACACTATCAGCCAGCTGTGTTGGCGCCGAGGAAATCGCAGAAAAACGCAACCAACTTTTTGACAAGTCAAGTGCAAGTTGCAGGCAGCGGCTGTTAGTTCCGTCCGCTCTCAAGTTCGTCTGCGTGCATGCAGGTGATATGCGCGGCTGCGAGCGCGGAGCGGAAGGTTATGCAACTAACGGCAATTGCTTTTTAATGTGCGTCATTTGCAGCAAGTGTTTCGTTGGTCCCTGAAGCCTGTTGCATCCTTCGGCTCTTACTTAGTTTCTTGTTTAGTCGCACTTTTGCCTTTGACTGTAAAGAATTTTGTGCAACAAATGTGAGGAAGAAGTTGTTTTATTATTCAGGAGAAGTGTTGCGTTTAACATTTTTCTTTGAAAAAGTTAGTCTTCTAGCGCACTACGCTGCGTATAAGTAACATCTTATTGTGATTCCGTATTTCCGAAAATAAGTTGTGTTGTATTCGAAGTTTTGTCGAAAATGAAAAGCAATAACAGCACAATGTTAATTTTTTCACCGAATTTTAAATAACATAACATCAAATACTTTTATATAGCTGATGTACATATCTACATTCTAAATGAGATTGGCAACATCTAATGACTAATTTTATTCCAACTCACCGTCAAGCAATATGTTCTCTGCGAAAATTGAAAGGCTCGGAAAGCTGTACAGTTATTGATGTACGTTTTAGCGCATCTTCGATCCACAAAGCGTTGGGTAGCGAATCGAATAAACTGAAGCGAATGTTAGCACTTTTGGTGCAACCGTGCGCTAACAGTTCTTATGAAATGTGTACAATTGGGATAAGTTTCTTTGTTAAGTGGAGAAATTCTTTTCGCCAAAAAACATTTTCACTCCTTAAGTTTTCTAAATTGTTATATTCAATTGTATTATTTTGTACATAAAAATAAGTTGGATTTTTGTCTGTTCGCTATAGCTGACTAAACCGTGGCATGAAATGAAAAATGGCCTGAACCACTTTGAAGGTAATCCAATGAGGATGGTTTCTAAACAAAAAAAATTCAAAAAATATTCATTTTTAACCGACTTACGAGCGTAAATTCAGAAAAAAATCATTACTTTCTTATGCATAACAGAGAATGTTAAATTAAGATAGAGAATGTTATTTAACATTTAGCTTAGCTGCAACACTCTGATAAGGACGGGAGTTACAGCTTGAATAATAACAAAAACAAACATTTTTTTTGGGTTGCGCCAGGGCACTGGCAAGAAGGGAAGATAGCGATAGCAGTTGCTTCGTCAGGAATTGCTGCAACTCTTTTAAAGGAAGGAAAACCTGCTCATTCATCTTTTAAATTTCCGTTATCCATAAATCTTGAACAACAATCAATATGTTCTATCCTCAAAAATGAGAATGCACCATGAGCCATAAGACACATGTAGAGGCCATAGACAAACTATTAAAAGACCTTAGAAGCTCCTCTGCTTTCATGGACGAGATAACTTTTGTATTTGCTGGAGATTTCCGACAGACTCTTCATGTCATTAGATATCATCAAAGTATACCTTATATCGTCGCTCTTATAAACTTCGACTGAAAATATTAAATTACGGACGAATATGAGAGCTTATCTTTATAGAATAACTGATGGTGATTTTCCACAGCAACTACTTAAACTTTAGGAAGGAATTTTTCCCACTCCAAATTTAAGCAGTAACTGTAATATTCTCCTGGATGAGTCTCTTTGCCCAATACTCCACAGTTTTGAAATTTTAATAGATGCAGTATACCCTGACATTGAGAATTTGGAGGAAAAGGAATTTCATAGGTTCTGTGTCAACGAAATAAACGATCCAATTACTCAAAAAGTTCTTGAAGAAATAATAAAAATACAAATCCATAGACACCGTGACTAATATCGAAGAGGCAGTCCATTATCCCCAGGAGATTTAAAATTCATTAAACCCTTCTGGAATGCCACCACATGAATTGGTTTTAAAAATTGGAATTCCAATTATGCTTTTGAAGAATTTAAGTCCTCCAAACAGAGGGACGAGGCTCAACAATTTAATGAACAACAATCACTGGCCCAGCAGCTGATCAACTAGCTCATATATCGAGACCAATGATCCAAGTGATTGACCATTCCCATGAAAGGCTTCAATGTTTTTCGCTCTAATGGCCAGACCAAGATCAAGGTCTATCGCAGGCCGGAGGTCCCGAAAATCAATTTATATTGCTTCCATAAAATAATTTAACATCAAACATCGTTTACAGGTAAACACCGATTCAATAAATTACGATTAGAGAAAGTGAACTATATACTTAGTAAAGGCCTTTTTACAAAAACAAAAAAAATAAAAATAATACAAAAAAATATACTTTCATATTCGAATTTCTATTTTTAATGACCGCACGTAAAAACGAGAATGTATGGGAAATGAATAATTCTCGTGTGAAGCCGGAGCGGGCTGCTAGTATTATTTCAATTTGTTGAAATTTTTTGGGGATTTTACATACAAACTTTTTGGCAATAGAGCAGCATGGAATCGAATACAGCTCAAATAGCACAGAACTTAAAGTCAACAGCAAGCAGGTCTAATAAAGGGCAGTATAAGTGGAGTGATTTTCTTAATGAAAGAACAATACGAATACTTTTGGTGATTTATTACGAAAACTATTGTTAGGAATGATTTTTAATTTGCGATTAAGAGTCCAATATAAAAGTAATTAAAAAACTGAAACTTTCTATCAACCAAATGTGATTATATATCGATAAGTTGTACTCTAAATAAGAAGGTTCTCGCGGTCGCACAGGATCTAGTCGATGACCAAGGCTTGTTAAACACACGAGAAATCTGTGGATCGAACGGAGACTCAGGTCGTTCGCAATTCGATGCAATCGTGACAATAGTGCCTTTTCTTGTGTTTCTAGCGATTCAGCTACTTAAACGAGTTTGATAACGAAGTATATATTCACAATGAGAGTAGAGTGATCGAGCTCAATGCTTTATTGCCGCTCTGCTATATGTATACTGTCTAAAAGGCTATTATTCGATGCATACTCCTACTGGTACCTTAATGTCAACCACTTATGCTTGAAAAACGCGGCAGTGATTCAGTCACCTGACCCTGCTTGACGAAGAGCTTCTTACAGAAAACTCGCCTTCGAACCTTCTCTGTGAACTTCAGCCATTCCTTAAAAGACTCAGGTCGCCTCATACTTAATGACCCGATCACAAATCTTCGTCAGTATGTGGCCAGAGAAAATGTCGTCAGAATGACTCAGCGATGCAGTGGTTTATATTTTCAGGATGCAGTTAAAAAGGAGAAAATTTCAGAAATTTTCTCTGTTTGGACACTTTTATGTACCCAGCTTCTCTAAGTCTTCTTTCGCAGCAATATGGTATATTTGCCGCCTATATTCACCTTTGCTATGTGTAGAATAATATCCGCTGTTGTCCGAAGTGCGAAGTGCACCAAAGTGCAATTAAAAGTGCTCTGTTGATATTTTCAAGCTTCTTAGCGAATGTAGCTTAAAGTACATCTGTTATTTTATACTCCCTGATAAATTTTACTTGGATTGACGAGAAGTCGCCGAAAAATAGCCGCTTCTATCCGCCCAGTTGGATACCACGTTGAGGTATGCTAAGATGCGTAGGAGGCTACAAACTTTCTTTTTATCATGGGAGCAATGCAGAGTAGACTATCAACTGATAGTCGCGAGGACAATATGTTATATTTCTCATAAAGGAAGCAGTCAGCAGTCTTGTCTATCTTCTAGCGATATGTAATTGGATCATTATTTGTCCTTATGAAATGCTTTCAGTTTATAATTACAGTGTCTCAAATTGATGTACCACAAGCTGAAAAGTGCAACGTTCAGTAAAACATATATAATTAAATAAAGATTTGGCAGTCTTCAACTCTAACTTGGTCCTGTTAAGTCACAAACTTATCCAAACTCTCTTCCAGCGCTAATTGCACCCGAACGAGCTGCACTATCTTCTCCCTACCCAGTTAGAGATCAACATTTAGAGGTCAACAGTTAGAGGTCATATCCCGAAAGTTAAAAATACTTTTAACTGCAAATCTAATAATATAATTGAAAGTCCGTCCACTATATTCATACAGTTTTAATATAATCGAAAGATAAAGACTTGCTATTACGTGCAAACAAATCAAATCACAAAATCTCTTTTGTCCAGCCCGCATAGCTCTTGTCGCATTAACGAGAACTTGACTACACAACTGGCCAGGCGACTTAGCTGCAGTTGAGCTGAATGGCGGCAAATCACATGACATGGCATAAACCAACCCATTACCACATAATTGCATACATATGTGTACGTGTGTGTATATGTGTGAGTGCTGGTCTTGGTCTGCCTCGCAAATATCTTGTTAGCGCTCATCAAAATCCGCAAATCCATGTGTAAATGTCAACAGTCGGCAATGTTGTGGTGCGCAGCATATAATTCCGGGCTGAGCACACAAACATACTCATCTATATACCCAAGTCCTCCGGTGTGTGCACAGGCAATTGCAGGATTGCAGCATGTTAGTTGTAATACTACAAAATGTGTAGGTGGCGAGTGCTTAAATCGTTCAACGCTGCAATTGCAATACTTAGCTCAAACACTGCACATTTCATACAACAACAACGTTCTATTGTAATAAATTTGCGTTAACGAACAGACAATGTTCAGACGTACATATATACTATATGTGTAGGTAAATGTGTGATAATCATGGCAATACTGGGTGTCGGGTATCTTTTAGGAATTGAAGTCGCCACATGTTGATCACTTCAAGTGGCAAATCTAAGTCCGAACGATCAATTTATCAAGGTATGTGGTCTGTCGGAGCTAGGGCATATTAAATTAGGTGTATGCGCGGGTTATACGAGTAGGAAGGACTGACCGATTGAGAATATTTTTCGGTCGCATTATGCTCAAGGAAATATACGCATTTAATTTAATTTTTTATGTTAAGCGCACCAACGTTTTTTGTTTTAGTAAATGCCTTTCTTATCAAAGTTCGAAACTTGTCCGAAAAATGTTTGCTCATAATTGGTTGATTTGCGAAAAAATTAATGTACATTCGAAGGTTCCAGGAATTTCTATGGCAATCACCTGCGTTTTCGGTTGCTCTTTGAAATAGATACACTTTAGATTTCTTTGTCTTTCAATTTTTTTATTGAGAAAGTATTAAAAATAAACAAATAAAGTGCTTTAGAGCTACATCTAAATTAAAAGAAATATTCTAAACTTATTGGAACGGGAAAAATAGACCTTTTTCACTTACAAAAACTAGCCAATCGAAACAATGCCAAACGCAGCTCCAGAACCGTTGATAGCTATTTGAAGGATCCAGAGGAATATGGAAAACACTTTAAAGGAAAAAAGAAAGCACTATCTGAACAATCAGTACGCAAAATTGTTGGAATTGCTTCAAATTCGATTAAGTCTGCAGCTAAGATTAAGGAATTAGCCGGAATAAAAGCAAGCCTTTCAACTGTTCAGCGTACAATCAGAAATGCAGAACTCCTGAAGCATCTAAAAATCAAGAAAAAACCCCTTCAGAATGAACTACGAAATAAAACATGGCATGAACTGTTCAATCTGACATTCGACTTAATGATTGGCATTCAGTTGTCTTTATTGAAGAAACACTTTTTTAATTTAGATGGACCTGATGGCTTTCAATACTATAAACATGATTTGCGGAATGAGGAGCTATGTACTTGCATATTTAAGTCGCCACCACAGCCGAGAAGATGGAGTCATAGTGTGGGGTGCCAACACATTTTGTGGAACAATTAATTTGATTTTTATCAATCAGAACATGAACGACGATCGCTTCAAAACATTGTTGGAGTCCGTATTTTTAAAACTAAGTGATCTCTTTAGACCAACTTCTCAGATTTTTCAACAAGTCAGTTTTCCTATTTATAACGCTCGAGTAGTAAAGTCGTTTATTTCGAGTCAAAACGTTAATGTCATGACCTGGCCACCATATTCTCCAGATCTTAACGTTATTGAAAATGTTTGGGGCTGGCTAACACGGAAGATATACGAAGGAGGAAAGCAATACGAAGATAAGGAAACATTAACTGCAGCTATTAAAAATGCTTTTAGATTTCCTTGGCCTACATAGGTTCCCTATATCATTCTACGAAGGGTCGGATATATGAAGTTATTACTAATAAAGGAGGCAAAAGTCGTTACTGAAATTATTATTTCTTGTTTCTAATAAACAAAATATTAACAGGAACTAAAAATTTAAGTTAAACAATTTCTTTTCTTAGAAAAAATTTAAAAGTCTAAGTGTGTCTAACCTACTGACCAGCAGTGTGGTTTAACCGTTGTAAACGGTATGGAGTCAACCAATTCTTAGGACTAAGCTGATTTTATTTACTTTTGTCACAAAAATTTTCATATTTGATAAATGGAGGCCGCAAAAAAAGTTTGGAGCTTATAATACAATAGATACTGTACTACTGTAAGCAACAATTGAAAAATTATAAAATTATTCGGCTATATCTTACAATGAAACCTATATAAAGCTAACCCAACCTGAAAGTTTGCCTTTACTGCCCTTGCCGTATTCGAAAAAATGCTGCCGTGTTTTAGCGATTTGGTGGAATACACTCAGTCCTTTTTTTACGCGATTTTTGGTTCTGCCACTAATCGCGTAGAAAAAAAACGCGTAAAAATGGTTAGTTTTCCAATATTAACTGACGAATTGGTTCCGAATATAAAAAATATCGCGTTTAACAAAATATACGCGCAAAAAAATATTCAAAAACAATACAATAAGTTTCAAATTTCAGACTTATGATTTATTTATTCATAACAAAATAAAAAATGCAAAACAAAAACCATATATAAAAGAGAAAAAAAAAGGAAAATAGGTAGATTTATTGAAAAAACCGTTAAACGCTGTTTAATCATTGTCATTATCCGTAGTGGAAATTATTCTTAGCCGCTTATTTTGATGGCCGGCACTGATATCGCTAGAATTTGTATCAGAATCAATAGTAAGAACTATGGATTGATGTTCTGATTGACTTAGCGTCTCCGACTGAGTTTGCACCATAAATTCAGTTAATTTTGTTTGAATGCTTCTTTTTTGACCCAATAAATTCCGATGTAGTTCTTTATATCTTAACATGCAGAGACTCAATTCTTTTTGAAAAATTCGACACGTTCGGCATCAGTATCATTTGCTACAAAATAATTTTCCAATTCTGCTGCAAGTTTAAGACGAAGCAAAAAACAAAAAAAAAAGCAATCGCGTTAAAGTGAGAAATTCGCGTAAAAAAAGGACTGAGTGTATATGGTAAGTGCGAGTACGTTCTGGTTACAGAGGCCCTATTGTTGTGAGAACAAGCTTATTCTACTGAATTGAAATCGAGTTATGTATTTCATGCAAAACTTGTTCTTAACTTTACTTTTTATGTCTACTAATCATTCAGCTGAAATGCTTTAAAAGGCTTCTTTGAATTTCACTAAGTCTTTGTACTCAAATATTATATATGTATGTATATATATTTTTTTTATACATATATTTACAAGTAATTAGATGTAAATGTATTAAAGGGTGAAATGTTTATTCAAGATATTAGTTTGAAAAGGTCGGAGGCTTTTATTGTTCTAGCTGATTTCTTTGCTTATTTATTATTTATTATCTATTTTTATATTTTTCTGGGAATTATCCGAATTTATTTATATATTATATATACAAGTAGATATATGCTGCCCGATAAAGCTTGAAATGTTTATTCATAATATTACTTCGAAAAGGTCAGAGGCTGATTTGTTTACTTATTTGTTATCTACTTTTATCTTTTTCTGGGAATTATCCGAATTTACTTACATATTTAGGAAATAACCGAAAATTCATTTTAATATGAAATAATTGGGTACGATTTATAAATATCTCATTTGCGCTTCATAAACACCAAGAGTTTCTTTCTAACTTCAGCGAATCAACATTAAAGCTGAGGCATGAAGAGAAAAAATACAAGAAAAACTTTTCAACGCAAATGCAAATTTCTCTGTCTTATCCATAAAGGGCTGCCATATATTTAAAGAGTTCAGAGATTGAGAGTGATTCGCACAAATATGAATGATGAGGAATATGAATGATATGAAAGAATTTTAAAAATTACGTTCAACGACTAACGGAATGTGTACAAATATCAATATGTGGTACATACATACTATAGGCCGATGAGTTGCGCATTATGTAATTAAATTATTAATATTAAAGGTTAATTCCAATGATTTTTTTTTTAATACTAATTTTAACAATTAAGGAAGAGTTAAATTCGGGTGTCACCGAAAATTTCATACTTCTACAACTCTTCTGAATTTCAATTATATTGTATATCTCACATATTTTCGAAAAAAAAGTTCACATTTGGAACTGAGTTCCTCATATTCGGTATCTGAGGACGTGAATAGTTGTCAAAAGCTGGTCTACTTTAAGCGGCAAAGTCTTATCCCGATACTTTCATTGATGCTCGATTTGCATACTGAAAAGTGAAATAATCAGATGGAATTTAAATTTGTTTTATATACGAAGTAGTCTTAGTTGTGGTCCAATATTGCCAATATTCGGACATAGGAATGTCAAGATAATGTTTTGTACCAAACTTCGATATCGGTCTATTAGATTTTCGATTATTGGCGTTTTGAGGGCATGGCATTGGTACGTATATAATTCTTCCTTCTCTATACTTTTACAGAAGTTACAGCTTCCTCGGGCAGGCGGCGAAACAGACAGTCACTCATTCTTCAAGTCGCGTCGTCATCATGACCATGATCTAACTAGATTAATGACGCACGCACAACCGTTAGGTGAACAAAACTATTATACTCTCTGTAGCAACTTGTTGAGAAGGATAAAAAGAATATTCATATACTCTTTTAAGCGCATTCATATGTACCTACCAACTACTTTGTTATATACTTTTAACCACATTACCACCAATTCAAAAGCAATCATCTGGTAAACTAAAATATCTTGCTTCAATCGAAATTGCGTAAAAAATTTGAATTGAAAAGATTAATGAGCATTAATGTCATTAAATAAAATCATAAAATAAAATGCAGATTTCAAACGAAATTGTGTTCATGCTTGCGATCATACAGAAACAACTTTAATCATACGCCATGGCGAAAAAAACGTTTGCAGTAAAATTCCCCAAAATATTTGCAATTCATTGATGTATTTGCATGTATGGACTAAATAATCCCTATCAGATACGTATATACACCGATAATTACATAAATCAAACAAATTTGACCTTTTTCGGAATAATTATTATTTGGTTTAATTTTCGGTTAAAGCTTCTAAATAAATTGCTGTTGGAATTAACATATTATACATATGTCATTTAAAATAAATATCCTCAAAAATTTATTACAAACCAAAAAACGTTACCTTTTATTGCACCGAACTTATATGCTGAAGCTGTAATATCTTATACAAATACAAAAGTTTCCCTAGAAGAAGTTGATTACAAAGGTTCAATTTGTATGGCAGCTGCATGCTGTAGTGCTCCTATCTGAACATTTTCTTCGGAGAACGTATTATTGGCTTAGAAGACAGCCCAAGCCAAATGAAAAAGTTTTTTGACTGTTCAGTTTATATGACAGCTATATGGTATAGTATTCCGATATTGGCGATTCCGGCAGATGAGTAGCTTCTTGAGGAGAAAAAGCCGTGTGGAAAACTTCATATTGATATCTAAAAAACTGAGGTACAACTTCACGTATATACAGACAGACGGACATGTAGTATATATACTTTATAGGACCTCCGACGTGTCCTTATGGATTTTACAAACTTAGTGACAAGCTTAATATACTTTCAGGGTATTAACATTGAAAATAATTATATCAGCACCAAAATCGAAATGCACTTCGGTATATATATACATATTTTTATAGCAAAGTACACGGTATGAATGTTTTATAGCACATTTACATATTAATTGAATTTGTAGATTAATTTGTTTATTATTCATTTATTTGTTTTCCTGGCGTTTTCCGCAATTTTATCGTTGAGGTATGAATGTATAAATGAGCAAAACGATAAATCATTTGAATAGTGTCCGTATGTAAAATATTATACAACCCAACAATTGGTCAATACAACGTTAAATCAATCAAGATATCAGTCAATCAATCAATAATTAAATTTTTTTTTGTATTAATCTACTTTCTAGTATTAGTACATACATATGTATAGATATATGTAGTACGGTAGTTTTGCCGATCCAACTCACACATGAGGAAATTAATTGCTTAAATACCGCGCCTAATGATATAACTGTTTCGCTCTCAAACGCGCACTAAACTCATTTACCGCTTATTTCCAATGTGCAGCTAATACTTCTGAAAGTAAATTGAGCTAATAATTCTTGCGGCTTACTCTTTTGACCCTGTGTTGGGTCTATCATTAATGCAGTTTCCCCAAATCGTACAGTCATTTTTCCAATGCTCGCAACGGCAAATCAAATCGCCACAATGTTTTATCTTATCAATTTGGCTTCAATAAGTACATACATATGTAACCCAATACTCATGTACGTGAACAGCGCGATAAGTCATTGACTTCTCAATCACATTATAACGAATGCAACACTGCGTTAAACAGCTAATATATTTCTTTTATAGTAGGGCGAAGCTAACCTACTCCCAACTCAAGATCTCCCACGGAACCACTGGTTAAGTACTACTTCGTAGACGACTAGCTGATATTTCAGAGCGCAAAATGTAGATAGTAAATTTATTTAGCTAAAGTGATAATGAAAAAGATTCAAATAATATAAATAATAAGCGAGAGATTGAGAAATGGAAACGACAAATTTGATTTTGAAGCACATAACAAACAGTTTTTGAATAATATATTGTATATAGGAGCTCGCACAAGATATAGAAATTTAGCCTAACTTCACTCTATTACCAAAAATATGCATTAATTCCTGAAACATTGCGCTTTAGTCCTTAAGTCCTTCTCCAAAAAATCATGTTTGCAAAATATTGTAAAAGTTTCAAGTCATTCAAAGGAAGTGAGCAAGTTATTCCTACGGCAGAGTCATTGCTCAGTACTACAAATAATAAAAAGTATCAGTAGATTTAAAATGAAATATATATATGATATATATATAATGCGAAAATTCTGAAGTATTGTAAAACCGTTAGTTTCAAATAGAACCAACCACATTTCTTCGCTAAATTATCAAATCTGAGTAAATATCTTGTAGTTGTAATAGTTTACAGGAATGAGCTAACCTCATTCACACTTCCAAACCACACCTCACTATCGCATTTCTTCTCTAAAACTCAGTATAAGTGTGTCCAGACTGCCGAATTGAGCTTGAATTTTGAAGTACTATACATGAGAAACAACATATAAAGGGCACTCGAGCTCATTTAAAGAAGTATTAACATATTCCCCAATATAGGTTAGGCTAGGTTAGGTTAATCCGGTAGGCTAATAAGCCACGCATAGACCAATTTTGGTCATTTGCGATACCAGATGGAGTTCAGTTACTAGGTCCATGATGAGTAGACATCCTTTAGGATGCCTGCGCTTCACGCGTTTTTCCTCAATATAGCTCTTCAAAAATCACTGACTCACCTAAAGCACCTCGTACAAAAGATATGTAAGTCGACGTATGCAAATACTTATTTATCTTACCGTTTATCTATTTAGCAATAATGACGTCTACTTCCGATTTCATACCCAACTTTGTTGTGTTTATTGTTTTGTTCATTAGTTCTGCACTGGCGTCAGCAATAAATCTGTTCAACGCACATCTGCCGCAATTGCAATATTTATGTTATGGCAGAGGATCCGCGGTGGCCATATGAAGTATGCATCGATTGCGGCTGTTTGTAGCAAAGGCAGAAGTTCGAAAAAAACTTCAAAACAAAGACGAATGAGTCATGTATAAAGACTATATTATTCGCTACAAATGGGTTTGATAAACTAGGCAGTCACTATGTTACCAAAAGTTGGGCCCAATCCCCTCAAATCCTCACACATAAACAACAAATGTAGGGCTTGGCTATTATTAAAATGGCGGCTATGCGATTAGTGTGTAAATAATGTGCCAAAACAAATGAGCAGAGTGTCCAAGGTGTGCAGACGCTTCACAACTGGAATCTCATTTCAGTAGCTGCCTCCAACGGCAAGGTCGTAAATTGTACTTAACGGTTTTTCATTGCAAAAGTAAGGCACTGTTTGTTACCTTAGCGTTTCTTTTTTTGACAGCGTCTTTGTGTATACCGACAAGTGTTTGTGTGTGTGTCTGCGTGTGTAAATTAAAGATGCATTACTGCGAAATAATTCTTCCAGTTAAGCAGCTGCGTATAAGTGATTAATTAATGAGAAATGAAGAAAGTGTAGAAAAAGTGCAGCGAAACGAAGAAGTTAAACGGAAAGTAAAATAGCCTGAGAGAAAAAACATTTCATTTTGGCCTGAAGTAAAGCGTTTTTAATAATGCGAAATGTAGAAGTGTAAAGAGTTAACTCCTTTATAAAAAATAAAAAATGTACAAATAGTTTTTAAAGGAAAGGAATAAATGGCTCTAAGGTGAGTACTTAATACTGAACTATTGTACTTTTATTTAAAAAGTCCAAATAAAAAAGGAAATAGAATTTAAAGTTTTACACACGGAAATACCGCATGCCGCAAAATCGCAAGAAAATTGAAGAATATCAAGTGTTCCTTAATATCATAAACAAAAAACATAAAAATATTATCTTTAGCAATTTCATGAACAATTTTTGACAACTTCATTATCTCGCACCATTTAAGATTACAACAAAATGACATTCTATGCATAGTCATGTATTTAGCCACAAACCTTACCCACTATCGTCTAGTAAAGAGATGTCATACAATTTTATAGTCGACATTGTATCTTGAATGTAAATTAACTAAAACTTTATTTCGGCTGACTTCTGAATTCCAGCGGATAGCACACCCGGATTTCATCTAAGAATATGACCTGGCCTCTTATGAAAATTTCGGCACACTAACTAACTACATAAATATTTTGCCAATAAATTTATTAAACAATTAAGTGATTCGATGCATTAAGAATTCACAACTTTTTACCAGAGTAATTGGTGTTGAATCTACCGACAATGTTTTTAATTACTTATATAATATAGCTCTTGGACCTAATGGAGTCAAGAAAATCAAAACAGGCTTTTGAGTATTAAAATAAAAAACGTTAACTTATTTACGTTAACTCATTTTAGTTCCGTAAAATTTTGTCGAAACAAAGTTTAGAAGGAATACCCAAGACTTTGTTCATAATTTTAAAATTCATAATTTGTTCTTCAAAAACAATGTCAACCCCTTTAAAAGGATCCCCTTGGCTACGATAGACATGTGACAATGTTTTTTCCAATTCTCGAAACAATTGTTAAATGCACGGAGTAGCCTTCAATGCGCGAAGAGACTCACGTTTAATGTCTTCAATTGACTCAAAACGGTTTTCCCGGAGGGCTCGTTGGAGTTTGCTGAATGGCTAGAAGTCCCACGGAGCTAAATCAGGCGAAGACGGTGGTTGCGGCGCGATATTGGTTGAAAATTTGGCGCAAAACTTACGAAGAATCAATGCTGTATGTTGCGGTGCATTATCGTGATGCAAAAGCAAAGAGTCATCGGCTCTTAATTTCGGCCTCCTTTTACGAATAGCTTCACGCAAATGACGCATAACATTTAAATAGTATTCATTGTTGATAGTTTGGCCGGTGGGAAGAAATTCGAAGTGCACCACACCTCGATAATCGAACAAAACTGTCAAAATAACCTTGATATTTGACCTGCTTTGACGTGAGTTTTTCGGCTTCGGCTCACCTTTGCCACGCTATTCGGCCTATTGGTCACCTGTTTCCGGGTCGTTTATATAGATCTAAGCCTATTCGCCAATAATAAAACATTTTATCATATCCTTGTAGTAGAAAGACATTGTTTCACAGACTCTGACGTGAGCTGTTTTTCGAAAAAAACTGAGTGATTTTGGTGCCAATCGTGCTTTCACTTTTGAATTGATCATTCAAACTTGTTTTCACTGATCATCCCGATATTCCAGCGATACCAGTAAAGTCTCCAACTGTTTATCGTCGATTCTCAAGCACCAATTATTTTATTTTATTGAAGTGTTAATCATGAGTTGTTGGCCGTCCTGGACGTAATTCCTCGTCAACGTTCTCGACTCTCTTTAAATAATTTGTACCAATCAAAAACACTCGCTCGCTACAAAAAATAAACACCGAAGGCCTTTTCCAACATTTTGAATGTTGCGGTAACAAAACATTGATTCCGCTCACAAAATTTAATGGAAATTCTTTGAAATTCAATCACTTAATTTACTTCAGAAAGACAAGCCTATATTAAACACTAATGATTATTTTCATGTGACATTTGGCACAAATCTCACTGATAGCCATTCCAACCTAAGAAAAAAATATTTCGACGAATAGGTATTCGCGTGAATTAATTAACTTTTGTTTCTCACAGTAGTATATGACAAATTAGAGCTAATTGTTCATTAAACTAACTAAATTATATAGCGATTTTCGATCTTGGTCAGTTGAAAAATCAAACGATCATAAGATAACTTACGCCACGCAGTAAGTACCAACTAAGTACCACTCAACATTCGCTGGATTATGTAAAAGAATAGTTTTAGATTAAATCATTGGAAGCTGAGGAATGCCTTACGTCTCTGGCTAAAGACATGTAATCTGCATTTACTGTTCTTAGTGTCAGCTATACGCTTGCCAAAGCTTATTCATCTTCTGGAAAGATATGACGACTTAATGCCGCGTTACTTAATTCCCCCTTTCCTTAATAGAAAAAATTAACCATAAACTTAAATGGTTCCATTGCTTTAAACAGAGGTTAAAGGTTGTTCACTTTTTCGTTCCCTTCCATAACTAAAAGGCTGGATACACAAATGATGTCTACGTGAATACCTCTCTAAAAAACCTTACACAGGGAAACTATGTAAGTTTTCTATTCAGCTTTTCTGCTGAAGAGGATTATATCAAGGCTTCTTTGCTTTCTTCGTCTATTGATACTATTGGTAACTTAGTTGTAATTAAAGTGTTTAGGTCAATTGTTGTTTTATTAATATTTGCATTCTTTACTCGAAGTCTGAACTTGACATATTTGGTTTTCATCTTGGAATTTTAATGCAATTTATTGGTATTTCTTCAAATATATTAAATTATAACTTTTTCAATAGCAACATCTCGCGGTTTCTTGAAAACTATGTATCAACTAAATTTTAAGTAAGACTTACTAAAGGAAACTTCAAACACTAGCGGTAATATATGAAAACTAAGACGCATTGGATCTATTTTACACAATCTTGCTAGCTAAGTGATATTCATTTTGTAGGTATATCACTAATTGTTCCATCCAAGTTGAACCAATCAAGACTGTACATCAAAGAAACAGAAAAACCCAACAACATTTATTCGTTCAATCTCAGATTAATACTAAAATACATTTTATACATTTATAATGCTCATACCTCGGACATTGTCATTACGATGATGCCATATCACATCAAATAAATACTCCCTATTTATACATTTGCTGTATAAAACTAGGATTCAATCATGCCCATGCTCAGCTCATATGCCATCAATATTGTATTTAGGTGAAAGCACATAAAAATCGTCGAGCGCAAAGTAAATAATTTTATTTGAATTTTTCTCCTTTTTGAATTCATATTTTATGCAAATATTTGGAAAGCAAATAAAATATTTTCCAAATTGTGGTAACATAAGTACATAAATGCCTAAATAAACGTTAATTAATTGTGGGTTTATAAATAAACTTGATAAAATAAAATAATATATTTTTCATAAATATTTTATGATTTCATTTCACGTACATTAGGGTGAGAAAAAAAATTAACCTGTTGAATTTTAAAAATATTTTCTCACTTTGCCAAGCTTTTAAGTATACAAACTTCTGAACGAATTTTTTAATTTCTTCCTCTGGAACGGATATTTTGAAAACTTTTAGTCTTTTCGTAAGTTATGCGGTTTTGATCGAAATTACTTGTTGTAATGGCAAGCTTTGAGTACACATCTACGCTTTTCAAAGTTAGCCAAGCAGCACTCCTTGCAGAGACTTTTTCCCTGTATTTAGGTTTATTAAATCTCTTAACTTAATAGTTAGTTGGCTCACCCAACAAATATACAAACATATCGCAACATTTAATATTTTTGCATAAAATTAAAAAAACGTACAGAACAAAAAACAACTGAGCCATAATATAAACCGTTATGTAATATGATTATGTATGTTTGAAAATACTTTGCTTCGTCTATTTTTGGCTCTATGAATATATTTCGCAACATGCGGCACATTTCATAAATTCTCTTGGACGTTAGTCAATATTTTATGAAGGCATAATTTGTTGTTGTCATAGCACACACAGCAATTAGTAATGTACCGCCGAGTCCCATTTGTGACCACCAATTAGCAGAAAATGTCACTCATCAATAGCAAAATTGCCACAGAAAAACCGCAAATTTCGCACACAGAGGACACCTGCACTAAATTAATTTCAAAATTGAATAGTGACGGCTGGGGAATAAAAGCTAGAAAATTTGTACAAAGAATGCGAGAGTGTTGCCCTCTTCTACAAAAGTTTGTCATACTAAAATTTTACTTATGCTTTTATGTTTTGAGAAAAAATGAGAAGGAACCCGACGGAAGACTGGAGCGAGATTACTTCTGTTAGGTTTTTGAGTCAACGGTTTGCCTATTGATTGCTAGTGATACAAATAAAACTTTTAAGTTTCTTGCTAAAATTTTTAACCGTTTTGTTGGCTAGATATTCTCAAATTATTCTCAAATTATATTCTCGAATTATTGTATCTTTGAATTTATTGGTAGAAGCATTGAGCTGTATTCCGATGAAGGGATCAATCTAAAGAAATGTCTGTACTTATCCAAAAGAGCAAATCCAAAGTGAAAACGATGCTCATTCTCTTTTTTGGCATCAAAAGCATCGTCCACCATAAATTTGTTCCTCCTGGACAAACCGTCATCGCCAAGTTTTACGTGGAAGTTCACAAGAGACTCAAACGAGGGGTCAATCTGGTTCGACAAGACATCGCAGCCAATTGGAAGTTGCACCACGACAACGCCCCGGCTCACACCCCTTTCTTGTGGTCAGTTTCGCAACCAAGGCCGGCATCCCAACGCTTCCGCAGCCGCCCTACAGCCCAGATGTAGCCCCCGAACTTTTTTTGTTTCCTTGCTTGAGAACACGGACGAAAGGCAAGCATTTTGAAACGACAGGGGGAATCCCCCTGTCCGCAGCTCTCAAAGCTATTCCTTTCGTGACGCCTTCAATGCTTGTAAATCGCACTGGCAGCGCATCGACGCAGAAGGAGCCTATTTTGAAAGTTTTTAAAGAATTGAAACAATTGGTGCAATAATTTTTTTGAATCGATTCAGTCTTATTACTTTCCGGACTAACCCTGCATTAACTTTTCTGCACTCTTTGTATAATTTTTTGTGTAAACTACTAAGTACCGACTGATTGGGTGAAACTCAAGTTCACATTTCTTTTTTGGAGCCACACTTATCATTGCCTCTTAAGCTATCAAGTAACTTTGTATCACATGTCCATAATATTTTATTAAAGAAATTAAAAATATTTATTTTAAATTTGAAAAAAATAAACGGGAAACGAAACCAAGAACTATGTTTTACTCGTATTAATAAGAACCCCGTCCATTAATGCTTTGTTGGCGGTCCGATACTCTTATAGCTGTCGAAGATCACTTTCTCTTAAAGTCTTGAAGGTCTTTGGTCACTTTTTTTGTTGCCTTCATTTCTTTTTTTAATAAATCCCAGTATCCCTCAATCGGCAAATAGGTGGATTCACTTCACGAGGTACTAAAATCACTCCATTCCGTTGGAACCACTCTAAGGCTGTTCTACTATAGTGACATGAAGCGAGGTCAGGCCAAAAAAGCGTGGACACTTCTTTTGGCTTAGAAATGGGAGCAATCTCTTCTGCAAACATTCCTTCACATATATTTCTCTGTTGATTGTACCCAATGTAACGAATGAATCTCTTGCCATAATTGATTGATACCCTGAAGTCATCTGAAAACAGAATTTTTCTATCACTCACAGGTATTCTGTAACCTGCGACTTTAGATTTTACAACATAAAATTTCATTATATTGCATCATCTCATATTTTCATATGATCAGGGATTTATCCGATTTATATCGGTTCTGCCTGTTTGTTTAAAGTAAACACCGTATTTTATGATCATTTATTTTACATTATCAGTAGACTAACGGTGTCCGAATCGGTTACGTGTTCTATGTTTGGGTAGCAAAACGTTTCTGAGTTCGCATTCTTTTACGTTTTTGATATTAGTGTGTTTTAGATTTTTAGGTACAATGCCTAGGCAGTGCGCAAATATTGGCAACAGTGCGGATGTGTGCGGAGAACTAACTTTTAAATCGCAAAAACGTAATTTTACTCCGCCTGTGCTAAAAGCTTACAAACTGTATTTTGGTGTTAAAGTTGGGGGCCAAGACAAAACATGGGCCCCTCATATCTGTTGTAAAACTCGTAAACATTGTCAGCAGCTTGGTTAAAAGGTTCAAATCGTAAAATGCCCTTTGCAGTGCCAATGGTTTGGAGAGAACCTAAAGACTGCTGCTATTTTTGCTTCACGAATAATAAAGGTATTGGATCGAAGTCTAAACAAACGGTTAAGTACTGTAATTTACCATCAGCTTTAAGACCTGTCAAGCAAAGTGAACAACTTTCTATTCCAAAAGCACCAGAATCTTGGAATCTCGATGAAGAACTAGAATCGACTAGCTCTTCAAGTGATGTTACAGAAACCGCAAAGGAAGTGACAACCGATCCTTTATTTGATCTACCAGGATGTTCAACAGTGCCGCATCTAATTTCACAGGGTGAATTTAATGACTTAGTTCGAGATTTAAGGCCTTTAAAATCCCAGTCCGAACTTTTAGCATCCCGACTAAAAGGTTGGAACCTTCTCCAAAGTGATGTAAATATTACCTTTTACAGAAAAGGGCAGAGAGATCTGACAAATTGCTTTCTTCAAGAAGGGGATCTAGTATACTGTTCAGAAGTTAACCTTTTGCTTAACGCACTAGGACAGAAACATGATCCACGTGATTGGCGTCTATTCATTGATTCCTCTAATCTTAGTTTAAAGGCGGTATTGGTTCATAACGGTAACAAATATTCATTTGTGTTCTTAGCTCATGCGGTTCATGTGAAGAAATCATATGAGAATACGAGAATTCTTTTAGAGAACATCCGTTATCATGAGTATGGTTGGACAATATGTGGAGACCTAATAGTAATAGTCCTTCTTCTTGAAATGCAACTAGGATATACGAAATATTGTTGCTTTCTTTGCGAATGGAACAGCCATGCGAGAGACAGTGTACAGACACAGTGGCCAGTACATTAGGCACTCACTCCGGGACAAAAAAACGTTACCAGTGAACCGCTAGTTGATCCCAAAAAGGTATTACTACCAACTTTGCATATTAAATTGGGTTTAATGAAGAATTTGGTTAAGGCAATGGACAGAAATGGAAGATGGTTCTTGTATCTGATACAAAAATTTCCAAGAGTCAGTGAAGCAAAAATTAAGGAGGGCATATTTGTGGCTCAATGAAACTGAAATACGAGCCTGGAGTGCCTTTAAAGGCGTTGTTAAAATTTTCCTGGAAATGTGTAAGCAGACAATTGCAAAGATCTTGTGACTAAACTACTTACTGCCTTTAAAAAATGGGTTGCAACATGTCCCTTAAAATTCACTTTCTGGACTCCCATCTGAATTTTTTTCCCTGAAAATTTAGGGGCCGTAAGTGACGAACATGGGAGACGGTTCCACCAAGACATTTCTGTTATGGAGAAACGGTACCAAGGCAAGTGGAGTGCTAGTTTGCTTACCGATTACTGCTGGACATCGACAGTAACATTTTAAGGTACTCTTTGGTTAATAAAGTAATATCACAATTATATGTACATCAATTGCTGTTTTTTTAACATAAATTCTCATTGCAAAAAAACTATAGGTGATAGAAGATATCTGTAGCTATTTTCTGCATTTCTGGCAATTTTTACGTAATAAATACTTTGTTCTATTAATTCCACAAAAAACAAGTGGATTTTTGTTTACCAGTTACCCGGCTGTATAAAATTCCTGTCCAGGCAACTGAGACAAGTCCGCTAATACGTAGATCTCGCCATCCATTATGCAGCATTCGAATTTCTTAACAACATCTTTCGTCAGCTTCTTAGCTCGTTGTTTTGCGGTTCCGTCTTGTTTACCTCAAAGCACTTCAATCGATGTGGCATTTATTACACCCAGTCATGGCGAAATATCCTCCAATAGTACAATCGTCAGAGTTATTGCTTTGCAGTCGAGGTGAAAGAAATCCAAAGAATTATTTATATGCAGAAAAATGATACTTGGGAATCACGGCAACTTTCTTATAACTTAAACTAATACAGTTGAACTACCCTAACTCTGCTGATGCGAGAATTCAGAAAAAAACTTCGAGTTATGGAAGGAAATTTGTATGAAATTTGACTTCTAGTGCTAATTCAAGAGTTCGAGTTATGGATAATTTCGAGTATTGAGACCAAAGATTGCTGATCTTCGCTTTGCGTATAAAGGAAATATGTACTTATAATATAAATCAGCAATCATAAATTCCAATGGGTTTAACAAGTTGAGAACATATACATACGTATCACGAACAACGACCAGACGTAACTAAGACCGAAATAAGAAATGTAGTTGCTATTTCCTATTATTTACTACAAATAGGTATTTGAAGAACCGTCGCAAAATGACCACTCACGAAGAAACTCGTGGCACAATTAATAATCGTAACTATTTCAATAAAAAAGAACTAATGATGTGCATCAATTATATTTTAAAGATAATGCAATGTCCGCACCTTGCTTGTCCCTTCATTACCACAACCGTTATGGCTCAATTAAAGCAGCGCCGAAGGCTCATTAGAAATTCCGTTAAAAGTTAGTTTCGCTGGAGAAAATGAAATAACCATTACAACAAACAATGTAGCCTTATGTCTTCATTACTATCCACTTGGAGCTTTTTTACCATAGTTTATTTTTTCAACTTTTAATAACAGTTTTTTTCCAAAGTACCCGCTGGAAGTAATGAACTTTTTATTAGATCGGTAAATTAAGGGAAAAGTTGCGCGAAAATTTTCGTTAACTCAAAATTAGTTTTCATTTAACAATATTTGTTATATTTATATACAATACATACATACGCGTATTTTTCAGCGAATGCTGCCCGCTCGCACAGCTGACCGGATAACAGGCTGGCAGCAGCTGCACCAGCTTAATATCGTGAGCAATTTATGTAAAGCATTTCACCGCCAATAAAGTGCAGCGTGTGCACTCGCGCGCTCACGAAGGCGCATAAAAACAAGCACAGCAAAATCGGAAAAAAAAGCTTTTATGGCAGCCATTCTTGCATTCGCTGCTTTCCTTATACGCTTTATGGCGCAAAAGGCATCGAAAGTCTCCTCGGAAGTCCTTCACTACTTTCATTTCCCACTTTAAGTTTCCGTTGCTGCACTTCAATTTCTTTTAATTTTCTCCTTTTTCCATCATTTCCTTTGCGTTGCCGCTTCAAAGTATGTTTTGTGCGCTGAGCTCTTTCCCGACACGGCGCCCGGATACATACACTACGCACCCACCTGGTATTGCCCCACCTGTGTTTCTGGTGGCACTAATATCAACTTTTTCAAACCTCAAAAAAAACGGGGAAAAAAACGAGAAACAGCAAAACGCAGAGAGGCGTATCAAAAAGAAAGTTAAATTACAATAACACCATTATTTAAGCAGCGCTTTTTAGTTGTTAGCAAAGCTGGTTGCCATAATTCTGCATTGCTGCGGCAAATAATGCGTTGCGAGTGGGTTTCATAATAAAAAGTTCTCACTTATTCTGTTTCGAATTTAATCAGAGTTCATAATTATAAAACACTTTTTTGTTGTTTTATTCGTGTTGTATTTTACTGGGCATATTTTCGAGATAAAACTCGAAGTTGAGTAAATACTACCTTTCACAAAAATAGTGACGTTTTCTCAGACAGAATTATCTACAAATATTTGCCTTTGAAAGAGTCTGTTCTGATGAACTCGAGACGTAGCTCTAAAATAGACTCAGTGTGATTGTAGTTATTCCACTTGGACCTTGACTTGGAAAATCTCTCACCATTCGGATTGTCTATCCAGGAGTGGAAAACACCATAAACAACTGAGACTCCCACTTGAACAGCGGTGAAAGGTAGTGCAAATAGAAGTGAGATCTATCCAAATATTTTCAAAAAATTTGATTCGTATATTCTGTAACTAATTTACAGACTCATATTCGTCTGAAAATTTTTTAAAATATTTCAATAACAAAAAAGCTAATAACTAATAAATCTTTATATTTCATATCTATATCAACATATAATATTTATATCACCATTCGAACGGTCAACGCAATGCAATGCTAGTGTTAATGGACACAATTACTCTGAAATATAAAATAAATTCTTTTTTTTATTTTTTGCGCAATTAAATAGAGTATACGAGGGGTATTCACCGCATAGCTCACTTGGCTTGGTTTGGCTCCCAACAACATTAAATGCCACCCTTTGTTTCTAACCACAATATCTTTAAGAATAATGAGCAAAAACATCACAGCAAGCAAGTTTACAATCATTTTTTTCTGCATGTTTTGTATATAATTCTACAATAACCTCACTTTTGATCCAAAAAATTATATTAGCATTACGACCAAGATTATTTTTAGTTAATATTCAACGCTGCCATTGTGTCATTTTTTTTCTAACGATAGAGGGGTAATTTGGCATAGGAAATCGCAATAGCAAAGTCTAAATAGCTTGAAACAGTGGGCGTGTCGTAACAAATCTCTTAAACCGTTCAAGTTAAAATAATCACATTCGCTCAACATAAATGCTATAAGAGCTCCTGCTAACAATGTGAAAATGAATGAAATCGAATCATAACCCCGCGCACTCTCCATCTATAAACACCCGAAATATTAAATTTTACCACCAAGATGGTATTAGACGGCTTTATAAGAGCCGGGGTTAAAATTAGACAATGGCGTGGCACCGCCCTTCTTTAGGTGAAAGCATTAACCTGCTCGACTGATTTCAACTAAATTCGAAACATAACATTGTTATGATATTCCTATGTTACAGTATGAAAATTGACGAAATCGGACTGCAACTGGAAGTAGGCTTGCAATATAGAAAATTTCAATCCCATTTGATTCTTTCACTTTCTTGCATACAAATCAAGAAGCAATTAATATAATCAGTGAGCATTTTGCTCGTAAAGTGTCTTTGAAGTGTGCCCAAAAATTGTCTGAATCAAACCACAACTGTTTAAGCCCCTAAGCACCGATTAACTGGACCCCGGACATAAAGTTGACTTTTGATAGAAAATATCGGTCAAGGTGTGAGGTATATAATTGAAATCCAGAGAAAATTCTTCCTCATAATAGTATGTCTGTGTATCAAAAAATAAGTTTAATCTGGTCAATACTTTGCTCAGCCCCGTTTTACCTAATACTTATAAAGATTTTCGAACTTCCGGGTGACTTTATGCTGAATATATCCGCCAATGTTTCAGTTGTCTAAAATGAAACCTTATATCCAATAGGTCGGTCAGAGTACGAGGGTAATATAGTATGTATGTACATATATACATATATAATTGCTTAGTTTTCAATCCTGTGGTTGACATTTACACCTTGTGGTATTTCCATGGCTTTGATTCGTGCAAGTTACAAGGGTATACAATGTTTGGTTGCACCCGAACATAATGCTTCCTTATTTGTTTTTGTTTACATATAGACATATGTATATGTATGGATTATACTGTGAACAAGGCCATGTGGAACCGGCAGCTGCATCGCCAGTCATTGCGGCTACTTTTTTAGATGATGGGCGACATTGTTGAGAAAACGTTCAATCAAAATTTGAGATGAGCGCGTGATATCCTTGACAACAATGCAATAAAGATATTATGCCACATAACAATTGATGCAGTTTCATTTTTTTAATTCCCACAATGCACTTTTTTAGGATGCCACACTAGGTGTGCCCTTAGATAAACAATTCAATAACCGTTTATGCCAAACTGATGAAAACATTTTTCATTTCTTTTTCCAACCCAAATACATAACTTAATTTAACTCATGTTATAGTGGGTTCAGTTAACGTAAGTAATTTGTATGAGCGACTTCCATATTGCATTATTTCAATTTTACGCTGAATCTGACGCAATTAAAACCACACATAAGTGCACCAGTTTGTCTTAGCCATGAAATAAATATTTGCATATATAACAATTTAAATATGTGGTGAACAAGATTTGAGGAATATTTCGGCTTCAGCGTTATATTTGGTTTAATTATTAATATCTAAATACAAGCTCAGAAAACCCATGCTGTAAACCTACAAAAGCAGGAATTGAATTGATCTGGAGAGCTGCAGCCGTAAGAAATTATATCGGTGGAAAGGTGGAAAGGAATTAATTCTTTAGTTTACTCTCTGATCAAGTCCTTAGATTTCCTAGAAATTCCATCAAAATATTGCCAGCATATTTATACTAATCATAGTAATTATCGACCATATGGCATAGTGTACTGGTTAGAGTACTATCGCTCATCAAAATTTGAGTTTAGTCACCTTTTGACGTCGTACCATCATCAATTGCAAAACTTTAACAACAACTGCAATAAAATCATTAATTGCGTATGTTAAAAATAAGGAGTTTATAAATATAAATAAATCTAAGTTTTTTCTCAAAACATAAATATAATAAATACTTTAAAAAATATTCCTTTAAATTTAATTCGAAGAAACTTAGCAAATATTAAATCAACATGGCGATTAAGATATTTTTCAAATTTTGCTGTTAAAAAAAGCATAAATGCACAAAACCACAATGGTCAACAAATGGCCGCAGAGCTGCATTAAATTTTGCCGCACAATCCTAAGAAAATTCTTTATATACTGTACATATATAAATTTACAAATATGTATATACATACATACATAAATTAACGAATTGCTTTCCCTTCTCACTTACAGATGTGCTTATTTGTTAATACATACATACATACACATATACTGCAAACATTGTTAGACAGCTTTACTTCACACGAAGACTAAATTAATTGAAATATAGATACAACACGCACGTACACACATACTTACACTTGCATATATGTATATTTTGAGGCAAGCAGACAGTCTTGTAAGCAGGCAAGTTTTCTCTGGATTACAATCTGACCTTTGCTCCACATTTTACCACAAGAATGCAGCCATACACCCAAACAAACACGGCTGTATACTCGCCAAGTACATAGTGTGGCTTGTACACGATACTAATATGCATACAGGCATATGTAAGTTTGTCGAATATCTCTTTTATTGCGGCTTACTGTGCGGACGTGTGGCTATGTGCGTCGTTAGCCCATTAACTTGAATTATTTAGGCGGTTATGGCGCATCTGAAATGCCTGTCATGGTCAGCAGCTCTGTCGCTACTAAATGCCCACATAAAGGCCAGCACATTTTAATGATAAAAATGTGAGCTGCACAGCTACACGCACGCTTAGAAGCATAAATAGTCACACAGACACACGCATACTTATAAACATGCCGGCACGCATAGACGAGGCCTAGTAATTTGCAGATTATATTCGATATGTATAATGAAAATGGACGATAAGAGGTCATTTTTGGCGGAAAATAAATTAAGCCGTGCTAAATATATTTAATGAGCTGACCAAAAGAGCGGGTAGCGCTTATCACCAGGAATGCGTATTAATTATAGAGATAATGTTTATAATACGATTAAATAGACTTTTCTGTGGGAAAATAATCTTGTAATATCAATAGCTTCAAGCACTTCAAAATTAATTTAAATACGTAGCCTAAAAGTGTGCAATATTTTACGCTTGGGGCTATTTTAGGAATGGTAGTTTAAGTGTAATAACCTGTATAGTCTGCATTTGAGCGCTTAGGACAGTCCACAAGGTTTTGCCATTTACGTTTACGAATTTAAATTCGTTTTAATGGATTTTGAAGTTAAATGCATTTATTTTATGTTACAAAATAAACTAAATCTAACTCGTGTTGCAGTTATTTTTAAGACGATACTTTAGTTCACCCTGTATTTTATTGATTTTATGTGCGTTTTTAATATGTTTACATAAAGTTTTAGTTTTGTCTCGCGCGTTTCTCCCATTCATTTCTTTTTCAGTGTAAGGGGCTACATATATAGTTACAGTTAGAAGTCCGGAAAAAGCGAATTTTCATAAATTTTTTTATACTCTCGCAACAAAGTTGCTAAGGAGAGTATTATAGTTTTGTTCACATAACGGTTGTTTGTAAGTCCTAAAACTAAAAGAGTCAGATACCAAAGTGATCAGGGCGACGAGTAGAGTTGAAATCCGGATGTCTGTCTGTCCGTCTGTCCGTCCGTCCGTCCGTCCGTGCAAGCTGTAACTTTAGTAAAAATTGAGATATCATGATGAAACTTGGTACACGTATTTCTTGGCTCCATAAGAAGGCTAAGTTCGAAGATGGGCAAAATCGGCCCACGGCCACGCCCACAAAATGGCGGAAACCGAAAACCTATAAAGTGTCATAACTAAGCCATAAATAAAGATATTAAAGTGAAATTTGGAACAAGGGATCGCATTAGGGAGGGGCATATTTGGACGCAATTGTTTTGGAAAAGTGGGCGTGGCTCCGCCCCCTACTAAGTTTTTTGTACATATCTCGGAAACTACTACAGCTATGTCAACCAAACTCTACACAGTCGTTTTCTTCAGGCATTTCCATACACAGTTAAAAAATGGAAGAAATCGGATAATAACCACGCCCACCTCCCATACAAAGGTTATGTTGAAAATCACTAAAAGTGCGTTAACCGACTAACAAAAAGCGTCAGAAACACTAAATTTTACGGATGAAATTGCAAAAGGAAGCTGCACCCAGGCTTTTTTTAAAAATTGAAAATGGGCGTGGCCTCGCCCACTTATGGACCAAAAACCAAATGTCAGGAACTACTTTACCGATTTCAATGAAATTCGGTATATAATATTTTCTTAACACCCTGATGACATGTACGAAATATGGTCATCGGTTCACAACCACGCCTTCTTCCAACATAACGCTATTTTGAATTCCATCTGATGCCTTCTCTGTATAATGCGAGTATATACATTAGGAACCAATGATGATAGCGGAATAAAACTTTACACAACTACGGTATTTGAAAAATATGTAAATGACGTATAATGAAATCTCGATTATCACTTTATTATGCGAGAGTATAAAATGTTCGGTGACACCCGAATTTAGCCCTTCCTTACTTGTTTAGTTATGAATTGACTCTACCCATATTTGTATTTTAATACTTAGTATTAGTAAAAATATTTATTTTTAATAATATAAAAAGATTCCGTTGGCAACGTAAAAGGAACGTTTCAAACGTCACTTCAAATACAGATTTACTGAAGAGATTGCTTTTAAGATTGGATCCCTTTATTGCCGTTGCCTTCACTACTAAGCAACGAAATCTTATTTGCAACCACAAAGTCAACTGTAGATTTTCTTGAAGAGACGATATGAAAATAATATGTGGAGTACTGGTTCGTTTATATAATATCAAAATGTTTTTTTTGGTTATTTTTCTGTTATCACAACATTTTTGAGTGCCACTAATCAATGCGAATATTGTTGAAATTATAATTAAACAAAAAATTGATTTTTTCGTTCAAAATTTTATTTTACTTCAGATAGCACCGGTTCCCGGAACAGCAATGCTCCCAACATCTATCTTAAAAGAAGTGATTCCCAGGACTGGTCCAGTAGCTACCATTTTGTATGAAAATATTATTTTTTTTTTTATAAATTCAAAAACTTGTTTAATAAAATCTAAAGAAAAGACGTTCGGTTAGTGCCGTAAACTGTCCTAACCCTGCTGACTGTATGTCATTCCAGAACTTTGCGAACGGAAACGTTTTTCTCCAACTTTTAGCCAAAAAAAGTTCCAGAACTCATTAAATTTCATTAACAAAAAGATCATAAAAGACGTAAAAAATCATTATTTATAAAATGAGAAGAATCTCTGCTATTATTAGAAGAAAAATTTATGTTTTTGACTAAAAGAGTATTGGAAATTATTACCAAACACAAAGAGAAATCTTTTTTCTTTTTCCTTCTTTGTTTGCATATTTTTGTTAAACAAATTTTAAAACAAAGAGTAGAAAATTCAGCGTATTACATTTCCGGCCATTTGGATTAAGGCAGTTAAGAGAAAATGCGCATAAACTTTTCAAGACTCAAAATAAATAACAAATACAACAAACTTTTCATCCGAAGCATGAATTCCGCATACGTGCGGAATTAGCAGGGTGATGAAAAGCAAAAAACTTTAACGTCCAAATTTGTCTAACATTGCTCAACTACAGAAACAAAAATTCCAACACCTCAGATTTAGAACTATAAGTAATACATATTTTCTGAATTTAATTATTAAATGGAAATAATTTAGAGTTTTTTTTTTTATGTTAGGGTATGCCAATTAGGTAAAGCAGAACAGGCAGGGGCGAAATGAAAACTAAAATCACGAATATGCCACGAAATAGTTCGTTTAGTTCAAAATTTCATCAGGATTTTTAAAGAATAAGCATAAATTGGTTTGATAAGTGAGCTGGAATATTAAAATTAAATTAAAACAAGAGAAAAGAGACCGTAAATGGAATTTCGAGCTTTAAAACGAACCGTTAGACATAATCGCTATCATAATATTAAATTTTTTTTTAATGTAGGTGTCACTAAAGGAAATTATGATCATCTCCTGACATTCTCCATTAAAATCTAGTATTCTCTGTAGGTACTCTCGTAGTAAAAGTTTAAAATTCCGAGTTGGAGCTTCAATATCTTTAGAGTAAACCAATCTATCTACGTATTACTTTAATAATTTTTACCCAAGCCTTTTCCCTTTTGTAGTTATGAAACTCTCCCTTATCTTATTCTCTCCCAACTACTCCTGTATGAAATTTTAAGATTTTACACAGAATTATGCCAGATGGTGTTTTTACTACGAATTTCCTACAAACTTAGTTAATATGCATTAGACATGCAATGCCTTCCCAGCAAATTATGTTATTCATATTTTTCCCATGAAAAAGGTCAAACTCACTCACTTCGGTTTCAAAAAATAAGTACGTAAAAGTTGAAGTTGAAGTATATGCAAGTATTCCTCCTCATTTGTATACCGGTCAGTCACATTTGGCTAGATCTTAAAGAAAACATCTTCTGTCTTTTCATATTTTTGGCGAACTTACTGTTTCTACAATATTTAATTTATATCTCAATTGAACGCCGCGCCACTTTGCTGGTCTGCCGAAAAATGTAGACATCGAAGTAGAAAGTAGACAGTACATGAGGATAAGTAATTCATAAATAAGCGACGGGTATTTGCGCAATTGGGGCCTGCTGTCTGGGAGTTCTCTTGCAGTTTGACATTTCTGCCACTTTCTTCTCATCCACTCTTTCGTAGGAGACAAATAACACAGTCATATTGGATTTTTGTGTTACCTTTTGCTTGCTGCGTAGTTCCCAATGTATACATCAGTATGTATTTATTTGTCTGTCTCACATAATGAAGAGTGATGTGTTTTACAAAATTTAACAGATTGAAAATGATATCATTTGAGCCCATAAACATACGGCATGATTAATTGTTTGTTTGACCACCTTACTTTTCATTTATGGCCTGAGATAATAATACGACTAGTTAAGGTAGTTTTTATGCACAGCCGGTTATTTCATTGTATCAAACTTCGCATAGACATGCAAGGTTATATCTACAACATAAATAATCAGTTGTTCATTTTGCTTTCAGTTTTACCACCTTCACCTTTATTTCTTAGATATACTGCATGAACACGTTAATCTATTTATACTCTGGCAACATGTTTCTACAGAGTATAATAGTTTTGTGCAGGAAAGGTAAATTAATATATCGAACTGTTATTTGGCACAAAGGTTCACAGTAGCAGGGGGCAATAGTGGGCAAAAACCTTTGAAAAAATAAGGGTGGCCCCGCCCTCTGATAGGTTTGATGTACATATTTCTCAAATCATTCAAGCCAAAATAACTAAATTGGCTCGAGATAAATGCTTTAAAAACTGCTACCGACGGTTTGAAAATGAATGAAGTCAGATCATAACCCCACTCTCCCTCCATATACTATATACCATTAAATTTTGTCACCGAGATTGTAATAGAAAGCCTTATAAGAGTCGGATGAGGAACCGCTCTCTTTAAGGTGAAATCACATATCTCGGGACCTGATCTACCGATTTCAATCGAATTCTGTAGACGAAACTATTTTATCATTGCTATGTCATAGTGTGAAAAAGATAATCGGAGTACTTTCCATATAACACACCCTTTAAACTCCTTTTGACCTTAGGTACCGAATTTGCGGTCCAAAGTATCTATAGTTCACTTTTGACAGAAAATATCGATTCAAACGGTTTTTCATTTTTATGGTTTTTCTTAATTGAATTGGGGCAAAGTTATTATTATTATTACCTTTGGCATTAAATTATCTTTTATTTGAACTAAAACCAACTCAGAAAAGTCAAGTTTGAACATATTTTTAAACAACATAAAGTAAAAAATTTTTGGTCAAAAACCACTTTTTTCAATTAAAAAAAAATTTTGAATTATACACTAATTTTGAAGTTTTCTTAGTTTCACTAGAAAATAAGTTATAAAAAAAATATGAATCTTTTTAAATTTTTTTGTTTCAGACAGAAATTGCGACATGCATCGGGCAATTGCTTAACAAAGGCACAATACATATAAAAGATTTCGTATCCAAACAATTTGCGCAAGATATTTAAATATGTAGCTATGAACCCTAGAAATTTCGCTTTAATCAATTATTTCTTTCCCTCCCAAAGAAATACTCAAAATCAAGTTTAAGGGCTAAGTTCGGGTGTCACCGAACATTTTATACTCTCGCATAAAGTATGATTTCATTATCCGTCAAATTTTTCAAATACCGTATTTTTGAAATTTCGCTCAGATGAATCAATTATTTCTTTGAAGAAAACATTATATACCGAATTTCATTGAAATAGGTCGAGTAGTTCCTGAGATATGGTTTTTGGTCCACCAACCAGGTGGGCGTAAAATTTAGTGTGTGTATGGGAGGTGGGCGTGGTTTCTTTCTCCATTTTTGAACTGTATATGGAAATACCTGAAGAAAACGACTCTGTAGAGTTTGGTTGACATAGCTATAGTAGTTTCCAAGATATGTACAAAAAACTTAGCAGAAAAATCGGTTTTTTGAAGCCCATCTTCGAAAGCAGACCAAGAATGATCCAAAAAATGCGGACGGAAGTTTGTGTGTTTGGTATATATAACCTATATCTGTCTTTTAGAAATATATAGCAACATTTTAAGAGTATAAAAATCTTTTTTCATGAAAAGGCAGAATGAGTCGAATTTAGAGAAAAAGTTCATTTTCTGTGTCATACGCCGACATCCATAGAATTTACCCGCCGGGGGAAGCTAAAAATACGCCACGTAGCAAAAGAAGATGTGCGCTGTTGTTAACTCATCGCGTTGTCTACAATTAAAAAAGATTCAAAGCGGTGATTCTCTTGATGGTTGTTCTTGAATAATTCTTTTTAAAAGTTTGACGGTTTGCTTTGGCTTTCGCTGAAATAGATGTGATATAAAAAAACAAAAAATTAAGCGTAAGGAAAAGTAATTTTTAGGATGTGTCATAAAGAAATTTGTGGTGAAAATTATGAAAACAGAAGAAATAGTATTGTAGGCATAAGGAAAATTAAATTGTGACGAATACATAGCCGATTTTAAGATACACACATATGTATGTATGTACGAATTGTCAGCATATTCTACTAATATTTGCCAATATTTAGTCTTTTCGGAAGTACTGCATGATTCAGTAGTAATCATAATGAAACGAACTCACCATGAAGGCATTATTTCTTCATGTGTCAATTAACTTTCTTTTTTTGTGTCAATTAGCTAAGAACTTCTGTTAGATCCAATTTTATTTATCTTCCAATTCAGCATTAAATTAGCTTTAAATCTTACTAGTTAACAGTAATTTTGCGACTGCGATGTTAGGGGTCAAGCCACCACCATTTACTATAATAACAAAACTAGCTGATTGTGTTGGAATTTGTTTAAAAGAATATGTTATCAGGACACCTTATATACACCGCAGTACATCAGTCGCAAATTTTTCAATCAGATTTCTTGAGTAGTGTAATATATGTATGTGGAAGCCAAATATGCGAGTAAGATGGCCCCACTTTTACCTCTCAATATGAGCCGCCATCAATTCGCATAATTCTAAGTTCACTAACTTTTGGCGCAACTCTTTTTTCAAAAAGTTTACCGGCAAAAACAAGACCAAAGCAGGTCTAACTCGACGCAAGAGATGCGGCTTATACTCCGTCAATGTGCTAAAACGGCTTCCTTCAATGTTAAGTTTTATGTTACAGATTTTTGACAAGACAAACACACTCAAAATAATTCACAAAATTTGTTACTATATATAAGTTTAAGTATTTAAATGGCTGCACTGTTGTTGTTCTTTAATTTCTTTTTTATTTAGATCCGCTTTGTTTTAATTTTTGTTTCTATTAAATAGCGTAGTGCCTTCAGACAACTGAAAAAGGGATATCAAAACTATTAAAATATATGATTGAAATTGACGTCCAGCTCTTCACTTTACGTATACCTGCAACACAGGTACTTAATATAAAGTTTGTGATGCCCAGAAGGAAACATTGGAGACCTAATGTATACAGTGATGAGCAATACCGGCGGGATGTTTGTCAAATTTAACTTGGCATTTTTAACTAAGGAATTCAATAGGCATAGCATTTTATATTGTATAAAAATTGAACTATACAACCGTTTTATTGTGTAATCTGAAACTAAGAAAACAACAGAGAAATTGCAAAAATAACCGATTTTAGTAAAACAACAGTCATTTCAACGCCAAAAAGGAATAAGTTGGCATGTTCGGGCAACTCTAGCGATTGACCAAGGATATTGAGTGACTATGATGCTCGTCATAAGAAACAATTCATTCGTAAAAACTCCAAATTAACCCCTAAGGAGGCCACTTATGTCATTAACAAACCAATCAGTGAATGGACAATGGAAAGAAAAATATTGCTGACGAGGCCAGTTCTGCCAAGACCGCAAAAATGGGTCAGTTGAGGAATGTAAACGGGTTAAAAGGTCTGATGAAAAGAAAATCAATGATTAACTTTCTGAAAATGCTGTGGGCATGTTGCACTTGACGGGACGTTGGTCCAATACACAAGATAGACGGAATAATGGAAATAATATTTTGCAAACATATTTGCATTTGTTGACATGTGTGCATACCGAATAGAGAAAAACGTATTTTCGTATGATGGAAATCCGAAAGATAGGGCTAAAATAGTGAAAAAGTGGCTTATCAAAATCTTAAATCAACAATTTTGAACTTTGAAAGGTGAGCATAAAATCCGGATCTCAGTCCAATTGAGAATTTGTGAGCTATTGTGAAGGGAGCTCTGTGCCAGCATGACTATCCACCAAAAAAATTTAAATGAGCTTTGGGAGTGTGTCAAGGTAGCCTGGACAAAAGCAACACGATCGAAAAATTAGTGGAAAAATGTCCCAAAATGAATAAATAATGCTTTAAAAATAAAACGTCTTCGGTCAAAATATCATAACTATAAAGTTTATAATCAAAACTGAGTATTCAGGTTAGCGTGCATAACTGGATTTTTTTTTTTTTTTGAATACTTTTACTATGAAATTATTGGTTTATGTTTCCTTTTCTAATTATTTGTAATACATTTTAAATTTAAAGGAATAAATAAAGTCTTAAGTTTAAAAATTTCAAGGAAATCGGATTATTATTTCCTTTTTAGGGCATCTTATGTTAAAATTTTATAAACGTCCGACCGGTATTGCTCATCACTGTATATAAATGACCAGCGTGACGAGCTGAGTCGATGTAGCTATATTCGTCTCTCTGATAACTATCGCATATAGCTGCCCTGCCAACTGATCAAAATCAGTTCACTGGCCGAAAGAAGTCGCCAACTATAAAGCTTGCCGCTAACTTTCTCAAGTCCAAATCCCAAAGTGCACGCAAAATCTCCATGCTCGCGTTAATTTCAGTCATTAACCACCACATTTCGCGCCCGCTCCATAGAAACATGTGTGTGCTTGTGAGCGCAATTTCGTGCACATTATCCGCTTAACTTTTATGCCAAGTAGACATGAAAATTTTCGGGCAACAACCGTCCAATGGAATTCTAGCTGAAAAGTATCAGCCATCGACCACAGAGTGTGCACGAGCCGCCAAGTATAGCACTAAGGGAAAGTAGTGTAAACTGTAAACTGTCAGGTTGTTAACCTTCATGACTTTATAATTCGCATTGCGTACGAAAAATAATTTGCAGCTCTTCAGTATGTGCAGAACTGCGGCGGTTTGCAGGCGCGATTTAATATTTGCTTTGAACGCCGTTAAGTGGCCGGCGCGGCGATGACGAAATTCGTGGACTTTGTGTGGTTGTGCGGTGAAAAGTGGCTTTTCTAATGAATAAGTAAAATTTTAATTATTAAATGCCGTGGGAATTGTAAAAGTTTAATCTGCCTAAGAGTCAGCTTCAATAAAGATAAGCGGGTCTGCGCTTAGCTGTAAAGCAATATAGTTAATTGAAATAAATTTTCAAATGGAAGTGATTTAAATTTAAATTGTGGCTTGTGAAAGGTCTTATGCACACACAAATAAATGAAATATTTATGAATACCAGCGGTGTACAGCAATTTATTATACTATCAGTGAAATATTGAATTTTTTTCCAAACACCTGTGAATGTTCTCTAAAATGTTTGTATGTACACTTCGGTGCGTTGCTTAGTAAATTCAGCCAAGCATTAAATTGAAAATTAATTTGCATCCTACGCCAACTTCAATTACAATTTTATAGAAACCTTAAATGGTAGCACGTGGCGTATGAGTAATGCTCAGCGTGCACATGACGAGACAGCAAAATTCTTTGGAATTTTCAAGCGCGCATGTCAATTGTCGCCAGCCTTTTACTAGCCAAACAAAAATAATATCAGTGCTTAAATACAAACAACTATATTTACGCGTTTATAACGGCACTGCAATGCAATGGCGTCACCGTTAAATGTCGTGCTGCGGTAATGTATGTATGTGTAAGTTTGGTGTTTTAACAAGCTTATGTGTGCTTTATTAATAATTTTTCTCATCAATATTGACATGCTTTTTGTAATAATTTTTCCCATAAAATTGTTATATTGCATCAAAAGTTAAAATTCCTCATCATCCCAGTGAAAATGTTACGTATACGGCATGTCACACCTTTGAGTGGACTCTCTCACAACTTCATATTCAGCTGCTTCATATCATATAGTGGGATTGCAAAAAGTATAAAAAACTAATTGAATAAAATTTTTTTTATTTTACTGCCAAGTTAACAGCATATCAAACGCAAAGTTGATTATTTAATATTATCATATTACAGAAATTTTAACATCATATGAATTTTTTATTGTTAATACCGGCGCATTGATGATTCTAAGAATGTTTTTAGTTTTACCGAAACTGATTTAATAAATATTTCACAAAAAAATTTGGCTATATAAATTTCTTCCTTATATTGCTTATATTTCTCGTTAAATATTTTTTTGTTGCGATATAGAGAGTAGAAGTATAAATAGAATTGATAAAATTGGAAAAAATTTGATCATAAAGAGTTCTGCACAAAGAAGTGATTTATCTAATGATACTCGTATTAACAATATTTACTTCAGAATTACAAACATATTTTCGAAAAAAATATCTGCATGCATACACTTAACACCCTAAATACTAGTATATACTCCCTACACTTCTAGCACAGCTTCGGCACATTCAGATGGTTCCATTTTGGCAGCTTTGTCTCTATTATAGCTTTTTGCACAATATCAGATATACTCACGTTGTTGTCCATTTTGTGTGCTCGCTACCTTATTTGTTCTGCATACATATGTATATACTTGTAAATATTTGAGTGCACACTACACCAACTCTTTAATCACCCAAATCCTCAGTATTGTGATAAATCTTCCAACTATTAGCAGACATTTAAATTCAAAATTTCAATTTTCAAAAAAATAGTTACAATAAATTGCTGTTAGAGTGTACAAGGTGAAATCGTTCAACAACAAAAAAAACTGTAGATTACAAGGTCCAATACATTTCATAGATGTTACAATTCCGTTTGAAAATATACTTCACGAGTATTTAAACCAGTTAAATATAAATTCAGTTTGGTCGCAGGAACTTGGTTTTTGCGCTTCCGCCATCAGATGAATCGAAATAAGTCAGTTCCAATTCGATACAGTAGCGCGTATTTTAAGAATTTTCTCGCATTATGTTTCTTTAGCTGCACAGAGGAGCATCCCCTTGGGGTCACACAACCTAAAATAATCTTCTGTTACTTAGTACTGAAGTGTTAAGTAAGGTGCTTTCGAAAAGTAAACACTATTTTGGGCTTGATGTAAACTTCAGGGCTTCAAAACAATATTAAATTGATAAAATATTGGAAAAAAATGTATTTCTCCAATCTGCAGTGGTATTGAAGTGTTCGGGTTAGTTGGCTTCGGCATTTTTTGTAAGATTTGCTGTTATCATAGCATTCCTAACATTTCACTTGATTGAAGTTAAGTTCTTAAGTAAGTCATTAGAATGCATAGCAAAGCAGTGTGCCTTTGGATGAGAATACACTCACATCAGTATATTATGTTGGTTATTTCTTTATGAAAAATATAATACTTTTCAAAGAAAAGGGGTTTTAAGTTAGATTTTTCTGAAGAGAAAATCATTTATATATGACAATTTTTGATTTATATTTAAAAAATTTTACGATACTTAAGAAACTGCCAGTTTTATTGCACTCAATTTTGTAATTTTCAGTATGAGAATACAATATGATTTTATTGACGCAGAATTTGACTGTTTTTAATTCTTCTTCTTTGTCTATAATCAGAAGAAGTCTATTGTTTAAATTATGTCCCTAAAACCTACACATGCTTTGACTTCGCAATTGTAGAGTTAGCCACCCTGTATAGGCTTGTGTGCAGAAAGCCCCTCATCTATACAACGAGAGGCATAAATTCTACCAACTAAATTACTATACTGAATTCTGTTATGCAAAGACTCAAAGTATAAACACATTTGTTAATGAAAAACACCGTAACAACGGCATACACTAATACACACACATACATTTTCATAAATAGTAAAATAGCAAAGTTACAGCAAATTCAACTAAAACTACGACTTTCCATGCATTTACATAAAGCTCACACACACACACACACACACATGCATAATTAATTATACTCACTGAGCCTGCACGAGGAGCAGTATTGTTGTCGCCAGCAATTATTTATTTATGCGGCCGCTGGCATGCGGGATTAATTTCATAATTAGTTGAGCTGCAGTTGCAAATTAATGTCATGAGCACGGGAGTGTGGTGTAAAGTGCAAACTAAAATCGATTTATGTATTGGAAATAACAGTATTTCTTTCACATATATATTTTTGGTAAACATACAAGTTGCTTATGTACCACTACACCAACAACAATATTGCCACCAAACCATTAAGCCGATTGGCGGTGATTTTGTTGCTTTCAAACTGGTTGTGCCTCACTGCCTCACTATGGCTTTTGTGGCACGCTTTGCTATTGTTTGTGTCGACAAATTCACCAATTCGCCTTCTTTCATAAATTCCTTTGTCTATTTGTTACATTTATTTGTTGGCATACATACACAGATCCTAATTTCATTGTATTACTTTCGGCTAAATTTGATCGAGATTGTATCCTTTTTCGCCTGCCACACAAACAAAACGAAATTAAAACGAATAAAGCCAAAACTTGGCGCAAACTTTGTTATTTGCCAATTGTATTACGTTCACTTGCACGGAAATAAACACACACACACACAGCAAACAACACACAAACTTGTTTGCTTCACTTTCACCGTTATATTTTGCCGGTCTCGTTTGACGCTCGCTTATATTGTTGCTTGTAGTTGCTGTTGTTGGTTTTTACTCTTTCATTTAATTTCGTATATTTTTGGCATTTCGCCTTCGCCGCTGCTCTCAATTACACTGCTGCCACTCTCGGCCACCTTCACTGCCACTTCCGTTCTTAGCCAATCTACCAACACAGAGGAAAGTTGAGTGAAAATCTTTCGAAATTCCCAGCCACGTTCTGTTCGCATTGAATTGATAACGTTGACTGAATCGCGTTTGGCCAGAAGGTTTACTTTTATTCGCTGCTGCTATACGCGTTTGTTGTAGGATACTTTCGTCAAGCTTTTCGGCACAAGCGAAAGCTCTCCGAAGGCATTAGGGTGGACTGGCAGCCTGACTAATGGGACGAAATATATGAGCGGCAATATATAAGCGTCAAAAAGAGAGTGTAAATTGTGTTTAAGAGAACATAGTTTTGCAAAGTTAGACCAGTTAGATTTGTTAAAGGACACTAACAACAACTATCAAAGTGAATTAAGCGCCGTGCAAATTTGATGGTTACATTCAATAGATTAAACATTTACAAACCTATTGAGTTGTTTAGATATCTCTGGCGATCAAAACTCTATTCGGCACAATTTTAATAATGAAAACCTTATAATTTTCCTTAATACAACGATTAAATCGATATTGATGAGTTTCTGCTCATTAGCAAATTAGTAAACTCAAACTACTGAGTTGCTACAACAAAAATTCTATGGTAATAAACGCTTCAGATCTAAAGATTTGACACCAACGACCAATTTTTGTGGAATTTTGGTTGTGAGTGGAAGTTCACACAAGTGACGAAAGTTCGAAGGCGATCAATAGTAAGAAGACGATACTTCGTCCCTTAGAGACGGGTCCTTGTGAAACCTTATACAGTGACCATATAAATTCACAAAGGAGCGTCAATTTAGTGTTTTATTCTTAAAGACAGTTGTTTTCAGCAGAAAATTTGGAGAATTCTGTCTCCATAATGAAACATCCCCAAATAGGCTGAAGCTTCGGAAAATCCCTCAAGCTACTTAATTGTCTCCGGATTGAAAATCTCGCCACCAAATCAATCATTTTATGACATACGAAATACATGTTTCCAGTCTTCTTGACATGCGTATGTTTAGAGGGTGCCAAGTTTCGACTCGGATCACTCCGAAAATCTACAATCACAACAGACAGCAGTTTTCTACTTGACTTGCACTCCTGCTCTCTGAGAGTAATTATCAGCGTCTCAATATAAAGGAATTATTGGACGGTATCTTAAGTAGACGGCATAACCTTGCCACCCGACTATTGCAATTTTCCACGCTGTGGAGCGGGTTCATCGTGTGCAGTCCACTCGGATGACTGTTGATTTGACTTCAGAGTGAAATTGTGCAGCCATGTTTCATCCATTGTCACATACCGATGCCAAAACTTGGGTTTATTAATCATATAATTTTCAACTCGACATTCTTTATGTTCAAAACTGAGCTCTCGGGCACCCACATTACACAACTCTTTGTCACACGCAAATATTCATGAATGATATGACCTACACCTTCAGTTTATATCTTTAGAGTACCAGTCATCTCGAACAACTTTACTTTTTGGTCATAGAAAATTATATTGTGGACTCTTATGATGTTTTCGTTGATAACAACCTCATTTTGGGAGTCCAGTGCGTACACGGTCTACGGCGTTCATTCCACTTCATCTAAACATACCAACCCTTGATGATTAATTTTTCTAGGACAGTGTCCAGATACTGCTTTTTACGTGGCGGGTCTCAAACACAGCGCACAGTCCTGGGATGATTCGCTTTCTCACTTTAGCTGGCCTTCAAACCCAGAGGAGACTTGGTCTAAGACCGGAAGTCGTTAGCTGCTTGACCCATATGTTATAGAGTCGTTTCTAGCAACTACCAATTGAATGACTTGGCTCCCACGTCACTATTGATAGTCATAACTTGAAGTCGTAGATAATTTCGTCTATCCTGGAACCGGTATTAACAGAAACAACTATGTCAGCCACGAAATCCAACGCAGGATAACACTTACCAACAGATGCTACTTTGGACTGAGTAGGCAATTGAGAAGTAAAGTCCTCTCTTAACGAACAAAAACCAAACTCCTTAAATCACTCATTATTCCCATCCTGCTATATGGTGCAGAGGCTTGGACGATGACAACAACTGATGAGTCGACGTTACGAGTTTTCAAGAGAAAAGTCCTGTGGAAGATTAATTTGCGCATTGACAACCCGAATATCGCATTCGATGAACCGATGAGCTGTATGAGTTATATGACGACATTGACTTAGCGCAGCGAATTAAGAGACAGTGGCTACGCTGGCTAGGTCATGTCATCCAGCTCTGAAAGTAAACGAAGCAGTACCCGCCGGGGGAAGCAGAGAAAGAGGAAGACCTTCACTCCATTGGAAAGACCAGGGCTTAAGAGTATGCAGAAGCTTAGTAAATGAGCTACATTCTGTGTTATTCATCGCCACACTGTTGTTGGAACCCAGAAAGCCGAGCAGCTTCCTAATATTACCTAATATATATCTTATGGTCAGCAACTGCTCTGAAAAAACCGAATGACTTATCGATTCACTATGATTTTACAAAAATTCTCCACCCCATGATTTATCAAGTGGCATGTATAAGGAAAATCACTTGCAACGAACGCCTGACTACACCAAACCCAAAAAAAAAGAAATGTCAATGTCGAACTGAACGGAGTGTTATGAAAGCATTTCCGCTCGTATGCACCGTTATATAGTTTAATGCAAGCGGAAACGGTGTCGCTCCTCAACGGCTATGGCACACCAACTACAGTTATGTAAAAATAAACACACAGTAGCTGGCAAGCCGAGCAAAGGCAACTCACGCAGAAAGTGGCGATGGGGGAGACTGAAATAAAATCAAGACAAAGCAGCGGCGAGTGTGAAGGTATACAATGTCGACCGGGGGAAGTGAGCGGCAGTGAAGCGAGATTAAAGTAGCAACATGCAACACGACAAAGGGCTTCGCACAACATGCATATGCAGAGGTCACAGGTGCAGCAGCGCAGGGGGCGCTGCATAAACATACACGAGAGCGCACGCGAGCATGTAGTAGATATTTTGTTGTTTATGGGTAAAATATATAAATGTGTGTGGGTATATAAGTGTGTGTGTGTAGGCAACAATGCAAGCGCTTGAACTTCGCTATTGAGTGCAACAATAAAAGTGCACGGAGACTCACGAAAGGTTGAGCTTCACATATCGTACACACACATACATCCATACGTGCTGATAGGATAGAAAAATATCGATTTGAATATTAGATGAGCTGACAGCGCCTGACACCGCCTGACACCGACACAACTCATCAGTTCGCTCATACGCCAATTTTGTGTGGGGAGGTGGCAGTGGCGGCTGGAAGGTGAAGGCAACAAAGGCACAATAACTCACCAACAACAATAAAGCAGCCAATAGTTTCCTTCACCCCTCAATCACTTTCACTCATCCACCGTAGAACGGTGCACTTTCATTCGCAGCAAGTTTCAGTTCCGTTCGCCTAGATGTGTTGTGCCTGGCTGTGTATTTGTTTGTGCATCACATGTGCCTCTGGTGTTCGCGCAAATTGGTTGCACCTTTGTAACGAGACCGCAAAACGTCCTCGCCTGTGGATTTTGCAACAAGCGTTTATTTGAAAGACGCTCGGCTGAAGACTAGCGCTGCGTAATCGAAGACCGCACATAACTTTGCAACAATTTGTTATTGAACTTGAAAGGTTACCTGCACCACTCATTTGTTAACCAACGAAAAGGTGAAGCGTATCGATTATTTGCGGTTTATACTGTGAGCTTTAGTTTTGGTTTTAAACTTCAAAGGGCGCCATTTCATTGATTTGAAAGGGAATCCTTAAATTAAGAGGATAGATTTATGGCTATTTGAACTAACAATACCAAAGCTTTTTCTGTTGAACCACAAATTTCTAATTGCAACTTCTAATATTACCATACAATGAGACCCATATATTAGTTAAATTAAAAAACATTCGGAAGTATTCTTTAATCCATTTTATTGATAGAGTAATAATAACTTTTGATCGCAATTTCCTGCAAACTTTCTTTATGATACGAACTTATGTTTTCTCAGTTTTGTTTTTGACTTTGCTACTATTCTTGGCTCTTTGAATAACTTATTCCCTTTGTTTTGAAATCCTCAAAGGCTCAATTACTAAAGACAGTTCTGGCTTATATCGGGTGATTTTTTTGAGGTTAGGATTTTCATGCATTAGTATTTGACAGATCACGTGGGATTTCAGACATGGTGTCAAAGAGAAAGATGCTCAGTATGCTTTGACATTTCATCATGAATAGACTTACTAACGAGCAACGCTTGCAAATCATTGAATTTTATTACCAAAATCAGTGTTCGGTTCGAAATGTGTTTCGCGCTTTACGTCCGATTTATGGTCTACATAATCGACCAAGTGAGCAAACAATTAATGCGATTGTGACCAAGTTTCGCACTCAGTTTACTTTATTGGACATTAAACCAACCACACGAATGCGTACAGTGCGTACAGAAGAGAATATTGCGTCTGTTTCTGAGAGTGTGGCTGAAGACCGTGAAATGTCGATTCGTCGCCGTTCGCAGCAATTGGGTTTGTGTTATTCGACCACATGGAAGATTTTACGCAAAGATCTTGGTGTAAAACCGTATAAAATACAGCTCGTGCAAGAACTGAAGCCGAACGATCTGCCACAACGTCGAATTTTCAGTGAATGGGCCCTAGAAAAGTTGGCAGAAAATCCGCTTTTTTATCGACAAATTTTGTTCAGCGATGAGGCTCATTTCTGGTTGAATGGCTACGTAAATAAGCAAAATTGCCGCATTTGGGGTGAAGAGCAACCAGAAGCCGTTCAAGAACTGCCCATGCATCCCGAAAAATGCACTGTTTGGTGTGGTTTGTACGCTGGTGGAATCATTGGACCGTATTTTTTCAAAGATGCTGTTGGACGCAACGTTACGGTGAATGGCGATCGCTATCGTTCGATGCTAACAAACTTTTTGTTGCCAAAAATGGAAGAACTGAACTTGGTTGACATGTGGTTTCAACAAGATGGCGCTACATGCCACACAGCTCGCGATTCTATGGCCATTTTGAGGGAAAACTTCGGAGAACAATTCATCTCAAGAAATGGACCCGTAAGTTGGCCACCAAGATCATGCGATTTAACGCCTTTAGACTATTTTTTGTGGGGCTACGTCAAGTCTAAAGTCTACAGAAATAAGCCAGCAACTATTCCAGCTTTGGAAGACAACATTTCCGAAGAAATTCGGGCTATTCCGGCCGAAATGCTCGAAAAAGTTGCCCAAAATTGGACTTTCCGAATGGACCACCTAAGACGCAGCCGCGGTCAACATTTAACTGAAATTATCTTCAAAAAGTAAATCTCATGAACCAATCTAACGTTTCAAATAAAGAACCGATGAGATTTTGCAAATTTTATGCGTTTTTTTTTAAAAAAAAGTTATCAAGCTCTTAAAAAATCACCCGATAGTTGACTAACCTTTTAGTTCTAATACTGGCCATTGGTTTATGCAACATAGAAGTCTCTAGGCTTTTTTACCTGCATATCGTTTTTATACAGGATATAATAGTTTTGTTCACCTAACGGTTGTATATATCACCTAAAATTAATCGGCATAGATATAGCAATAAATATATATGTATGTAAATGATCAGGATGATAAGCGGAGTTTGATCCGGGTCACTGGCTGTCCCCGTAAAAATAAAGGCTGATATCACCCCCGTCCAAGAAGTGCGATGGATGGGACAAGGACTGAGACGAGTAAGTCCTTGTGGCATTTACAGCAGTGGTTGGCCAAATGAGCCTCAGCGTACCACACCAGCACACAACCCTACATAGATGTGCAACACCGACACACCGCATTCATCATTTCACAACATCCAAAATTTTAATTAAAGTTGTGTTTTTTCCTTTTTTTTAATAATTAAATATTATAAAACCTTCGTCGGAAAACGAAAAAAAGGTAGTTTTGCTATTCACGGTTGGTGATATCTATATACAGTGTACAGTGGTCATATAAAGGAGCGCCATTTCGATATGGGAGTAGGGGGGGAAATAGACTCCGTCGCCGAGTCCTGGCATTCACCCCGGTGGTTGATCGTCTAGCCACAATCCGCAACGAGTAGTTCTTCAACATAACGCTGGTTTGCGCCCACGCTCGATGGAAGAGAAGCACGATGTGACCAAAGATGCCTTCTATGAGCGCTTGGAGCGCACCTATCAGAGTTGCCCCCGCCCGATGTCAAAATCGTGCTTGGCAACTTTAACGCTAGGGTGGGCAAGAAAGGTATCTTTGGCACAAAGGTCGGTCGGCCTCCACGATGACACATTCCCAAATGGTTTGAGCCTGATCGGCACTTCGCCGAGGCCCGAAATATAGATATCTGTAGTGCTAGTTTCCAGCATAAGAAAATTCATCCAGCCACCTGGCTGTTTCAGGAATCGAAAAGCCACCAACCAGATCGATCACGTTGTGATAGTCGGAAGACTCCCCTCAGTGTTTTAGATGTGGACACGATTCGAGGTCTTATCATCGTCTCGAACCACTATTTTGTTGCAGCCAAGATTCGCACCCGCCTCTGTGCAACAAAACATGCACTTCAACAAATACAAAGACGGTTCGACGTCGAGAACCTGCAGTCACAACAGATAGCCGAACGATTACTCGACTCGCACTCCTCCTCCCTAATATCAATCGTCAGCAACTCGGTATAAGGGAACTGTGGGAGGGCATTTGAAGCTTCTTACGTACAACTGCAAAAGAACCATTGGTTTTCGGAAAAGTCAAATGATCAGCTGGTACGATGAGGAGTGCCAAGTCGTAGCGGAGAGAAAACAGACTGCCTACCTCGCAACGTTACGATCCACCACAACACATGCGAGTTAAAGAGGGAAGACGCATTTGCAGACAAAAACTGGAAAAACCATTAACCGAAGCTAATGTACCCTTCACAGGTGCATTTCTTTTAATAATTATGTGTTTAAGTAAATCTAAAGACGTAACCGGCCAGTGGTTTTCATCCAAAGGAAAACATTTTTTGCCTCATTTTTGGATTTTTGCAAGGATGCATAATCCCTTTGGTATTCAGTGTTGGAAGTGCTTATGTACTTTCCTTAAGCCATTAATGTTTTTTTATTAGAAGAACTTTCTTCACATACTAGTCTTAAATATACGATATGCGGGAGAAGCAACTCTGCTATAATGATTGACTCCGCATTAAAATTTTAATAATACAATTCTGAATTATGTCTGCCCGTGCCCGTTAGGAACGATCAAGAGGAAGTTAAATGCGCAATTTCAGCAAACAGTTCCGAACAGATGGAATTCTACAATCAAATGCAAGATATTGAAACATATGCGGTCAAAATATGACAAGAAAAAAGCAAATGAGTTATTACAAGGGTTCAGGAAAAGCGCGCTTAAAATGGGAATGTATCATAACAATATTTGGCGTAGCTGCGAGGGGAGCAAGGAAATAGTTCTAAACTTCCCCTGCGAGTGCACAGCTCTATCACAATCGCTGTAGAAGTCTTGGAACCCATCAGGTACCAAACCTAAAATACCTATCCACAGAGAGCAGTAAAGCAGGCGAAAAGTTGTTAAATTGAGGATACCAAGTGGTTCGAACATAACAATGAAACGACATAGTAATACTTAAAGGTCTTACGGGTAGTGTATCAAAATGGTGCAGTTTAGCGCTCATTGAGCCCGTAGGGGTAACACTCTTCCTACTTTCCTAAGTATACAAAGGCTCAGTTTTAAATATATCTTTGAAGCACATTGCACAGAACCACTAGATTGCCCACCAGTTTTCCTTTAAATATTTATTCCCAATTTCGTATATGAGGGAGTAGGTATATAATTCCTTTAGAGCCGTTGAAGCTTTCTAAACTCAGACAAGTCTGACTGCTTTGGTTAGTGGTTAATAAAAATAATAATAATCCAGAAAAAATTACTTTCTGTGTGTTAACTTTGACTAAGTTCTGTGAGTTCGTTTTGCATTTGGATACTAACTGATTCTCAGCTTGAGCAAATACTTTCTCTATCTGAACGTAGCGAATATAGAGGCATGGATCATTTCCGAGAAACAATGCACCTCTATTTTCTTATTAGCAGCTTCTGAAGATGTTTTTCATTTTGTTCCTTCAGATAGTGGCAATTGTGTAGCCATATTCACTTCTCTCTGCTATTATTACGCTATACTTTTTATAGCAAATTCACCATTTTTTTAGGCTGCCAAAAACTAAAACATATGTATTCTCCGAAAGTGAACTAGTTGTAGAGCTCGTTTCTTTAATTCTCATTTCCCTCAAGTGTGCGCTCTGCCATGAATACAGACAAACCTTTGGCTCAAAAAGCGGATACGATTGAGACACTTTTAATCCATTTCACGCTCAGGCGAGTCGCCATTAAGGCGCACAGCGGTTAAAACAGGATACCACAGCGATTGAAGTCATACACAATGAGCATGGCAAAGCATAAGGTTCGCTCGAAATGCATAAAATGCCAAACGGACGGAATTGTCGAAAGGATCACAATCGTTTCGTGTTGATTCGCTTCGTTAAACAAACGCAACGGTAATATGTACAAAGGGCAATTTACATTTAAAGGCAAATTACAAAAACAAATAGAACTGTGAACATTTAAAATATCAACAACAACAGCAAAATTAAAAGGAAAGCGTAAATACCGAAAATAAAATTGGGATAATGAAAGTTGCGGAAAAAATATGCAGCAAAACCTAATGAAAGCGGGTAAGAATGTAACAAGACTCGTTTACCCAAATCGTCCGGTGTTAACTCGACCCAAAATTTATGGCAACGTCGGCAATAAGCGACGGGATCCACTTAAAAGTAGCAAAATATGCTGGAGACCAAGCAAAATATGGTTCGCTAACTCTTCACTAAATTACGCTGCGGCAGCGCTGAGTAAACACCCAACAACACACACACACGTGCAAAGGCTCTATGCAAATGAAATAGAGGCGGTTAAAAATGGCGAAAAAAGCGAAAATGCGAGAAAAGAAACATCAAAGCAAAGCAAATTGCAACAAGCAACAAAAAACGGCGTTCCAACCGTACGCCTAACGGTATGTTGATATACACTCGCACTCGTATGCGTATGCAAAACGTACACGCATAAAGCAACAATTTTAGCGAAAGTGATGAGCTGGCCGGAACGCCTAGCGGTATCTGTCGTCGCAGAGATTTGCGCTCACTTATGAACAAATTAAGTTAATATACGCTTAAGCGGCAGTAAGCAAAAAGCTGGGCAGTTCTTGCAGATTTTCGACTGAGTTATCCCGAATGAAAAATGCAAAAAACGAAATGAGTAATGAGGCGGTCTTTAACTGTGTTAGTGATAAATTGTCGTGTAACGTGACAGTGTGGATGACACGGAGAGCCTCAGATTATAACACGCATGCCTACATATTTACAGAAGAATATACATGTTATATGTGACCTGGTCTACGAAAAGGGAGCTAACGTGCGGAAACTGGGACTTCTGGGAAACAGCTGTTAAAATCATCTCATCTCATCTTCCATCCGAATCAACTAAAAAGTGAAAATTGATTTTTTGACACCTAAGGCCGCTTTCCGTAGACCAGGTCACCTATAATATTAAAAAACCGAAACCAAAAAACCCCTCACAGATGCATTTCTTATAGCCACTATATGTACATATAAGTAAGTCTAACCACGATTTCATCCGAAGGAAACAAAGTTCTTTCTAATCACCTTGTTTGACACATATAAACAACCTTCAAATCGAAAAGAGGTTTCTTAACAAAGATAAAAATAATAGTTTATGAGGATATTTATTTTATTTAGCCAGCTTGTACAAGGTGCGTTCCAAAGCAAACAGGACTTAAAAAACAGAACAAATGGTTTTTTCGGCAAAATCAATTTATTTTATTCAAAATAGTCTCCTTCTGCTTCAATAAAGCTTTTTGCTCGGTCCAAAAGCATGTCGAGCGAGTGTTTTAGCTCGTTGGCCGGTATGGCCGCCAGTATTCCGGTGCAAGCCTTTTGAATGGCCCCTATGTCTGCATAACGCTTTCCTTTCATTGGCAAATGCATTTTTCCGAAACGGAAGAAGTCGCCCGGTGCCATATCAGGTGAATACGGGGAGTGGTTAATGGTTAATCGTCCTTCGAATGTGATTTTTGGTCAAATAACAAACCGTCCACACCTTCATAAGAATGTTCAAAATGATAAATCGATGTTTTGAAGATGTTCAATTCCATTTCCATGAACTTAATGATGATTTCGGCTTTTTTGAGTCGTCATTTTAAAACAAAATCAATGTTTTGTTCGCACCGAAACAAACATACGACACACACCTTTTTCAATCAATAAAATGTCATGAAATTCTCACTGTAATGATAAAGGTAGCAGATTCTAACGCACGTCGACAATAGATGGCGCCACCAGGGGGCACTCAAAAAGTCCTTATATAACAGCAAAACACCATAGTATTTCGATCTGAAGAATGTGTTCGGGAATAATAGCATTATCTTAAAGAATAATCCATTGTTTAAGAATATCTTGTCAAATAAAAAGATTCCATAAAAGAACTTGAATTTGTTCGGACAGTTAGTAAGACAGCTATTTGTTATAGTTCCAACCAAAAACCAAAAAGTACTTAATTCTTCATCAAATAAGAGCGTTTTCTGAAAGTTATCTTTGAGTCTTTTGTATATCTCATAATCCTGTTAAGAATTGGTATTTCTTTAAATTGTCGGAAAGAGTGTCTTTCTCTTCGAAATGCGCTTGGCTAATGTCGCACACTAATATGGTTTGGTCCAACAGTTGCGCCTGTTATCCGGAATAAGCAAACCCGGCTTCCATCGCTCTGACAGCAAACTTATACCCACACATTATATGAACCACGTGGTCTTTCGAGAAGCCTACTAACTTACCTATCTTACGCAGGATCATTAGGCTGTTTATCAATACAAGATCATGGACTTTTACCACACAAAATGTTGAAAACCTAACCGTGGCACTTTAAAACCTGAAGTAAAAGCCCGTTCGAACTCAAGAAACCAATTTCAGACATCGGCATCAGAGGGGAGAGTCACCGTAAACGAAGCATTCATCAACCGATATTACCCGTTCACAAGAATATTCTACCTGGTTATAAAAATCTCTTGTGATAATGGTGTTAGTTCACCATAGTGGTCATTCTTCTAAATATTCCAAAGTAAAAGAAACTGTTGGAATACAAAATATCGTTTAAGGGAAGTGGATGTTGAAGACCGATTTTGCCTGCTTTCAATCTGAGTACAAGAAATGACAAAAAATTAAAATTAATTTGGTTTATTTTATTCAAGAGTTTATGAGAAATAAATTTCTCCCAATGGTGGACGATCGCATTCTCGTAGCGTATTGCAGCCTTCTTGTCTTTAATTGTGCTTTATTTTTTTGATAATATTACCCAGACGAATTAACGCTTTTCTAAAACCTTTGAACATAACCACCTTGTAGATAGTGGTAGGTGTATGTGGTTATCGCCCAATCCTTTCAAATGAAATGTTTCCACCGACGGCGGTTGGCCTTCAGCTGGTTACAAGGTATATGCATTAAAAATTGTAGAAAGTGTAATCACGCCTAATAATAAAAAAACTTTACGTTCCTAAACTTTTTGGATTTAATACAAAGTTATTGCTTTAGGAAAATACTTAAGGACAAAAAATTACCTGGAAATTGTAAATAAAACGCAAAATATTTAGTGATTCAGCTACATATATTTGGTCGCCTTCAAAGTAATTCCTACCAGATGTAATGCACTTATTTCAAAGTATTTTCCTATCCTCAAAACACTTTTCATAAGTACTTTTTGGAGAGGCCTTCAGCTCCTTCAGCGAATTTGGTTTTATCTCTTCGTTCGACTAAAAACGGGTTCCTCGGAGCGGCAATTTCAGTTTGGGGAACAAGAAAATTCCATCATTCACAATTGCCGCTGTTCTCACGTAGACACCTCAATACGGTCAAATAGAGCTCCTTACTGACCGTCTGATCCAACAGAACCAACTAATGATGCATCAAACCACGAATATCGAAAACCCGATAAGCGTCACCTTGATTTTTAAGCGACCTTGGTGTGTTTTTTTTTTTGGTTTCGGTTCATATTTTCCTCTACATTCCGATGATGGTTGACTTGGCTGCATGTCACACTCATAAACCCATGTCTCATCGGCAGTTATAATGCTCTCCATGAATGTGGGATAGGAATTCACACGATCAAGCATATTTACGGTACTCTTTTTGAAAATTATTCAGCTTTTTCAGGACGAGTGTCGAGCAAGAACGCGTTTAATATCCAAAATTTTGAACGAGGCATATCTTTAATGATCTCTCGACCGTCTTTGAAGGTTTTGTATCACTCGTAGGCTTGTGCTTTTGATAAAACTGAATCACCGTAAGCCTTTTCCAACATTCGCAACGATTTCGCAAACGAAATTTGGTTAAAGATTTAGACAAATTCTTTGTTTGAAATTTTTATCCATTGTAAAAATCGCAACGCGCTACTAAAGGGTGCCGACTTAAGCAGCTGCCTTAAATATACTGGTTAGCAGATCGCGCTCATATTTGGCATAGTAGCAAAATATCATTTTACCGGCTAATTTAGTAACAATTTCCGCGTGTTATTTATGATAATATATATTTTGCTGAATTTATTCCTATGGAAGGTACTTATTTACATTATATTCACTACAACATTGCACCTTAAACTGTTTCATATGCTCTAGGTACTTCTACTCTGAGCCTAAAAGTATGCATGAATTTGTTGAGAGAAAAAGTAATTAATAATTACAGCAAAAAAAAATTACGTCTAACAATTACCAACTGATATTTGAATTTTGGGACTTACATATAATATATAACCACCCGCAAGGAAATCAAAGCCATAAATTTCTAAAATGTATATAGGTTATAGAAAAGGGTTTCATTTCGCGTTATTATCTCTAAGCTAAAGTACTACTTGTGCATTTATTCGTATAAAAGTTTTGCACACTATAAATCTAATATGCAGGATAATACATACGAGTACACACAAAAGCTTTGAAGCGCTTAATTTCGCTGTCTTTTTCAGGCGCTAAACTTTTTTCCCATCATTCCTGTGTCACTTTATGTTATGCAAATGAATTTCTTTAGTTTACTGATAAATCCACTTTTGCCAAAGAGGACGCTTTCACACAAGCTCCAACACAATGGATGGCGGTAAGCGGGCAGTTGAATTATTCGCCTTTAACGATTGATTTGGGTTGCCCACAAGAATCGTTAAAAGTCGACCATCTTTACATAAATGATGAAGTTGATAACGGAGCTGTCAGTGTTGATTTCGGTATATAAACAATACAAGAGGCACAGTTATAGGTCGCAATTTCATTTTATCTATCTTCTAAGAGTTTTGCTTTGGCGAGTATGCCTTAACCTCATTTTTTTATTGTTCAAATGAGATTTGTTTTGCAGCAGTTTGTGCGTTATTTTAAATGGATTTACATAATGGCAACAATATATATTTTTTCATTTTCTAGCTATAAAAATCGGTCAGACAAAAGCGCATTTGCCTATTTGAAGCGTTTTACTTTTGGGTGATTGACGTTTTTGCCTTTGCGGTTACATACATACGCATAAATTTCAACGAATGACTGACACATGGCAAAAGTGAATGACACGAAATAAGTGTTTGACAGTTTTTTAGGTTAGGTGGTTAGAGAATAATTGAATTTATCCTCAAACTGCTGTCATCAAAATGTGAATTCCATTTATTCAGATTACATACATACATATATTTCCTTGTTAGGTTTTATTATATAAATTAAATGATTGGGATTCAATTTCAAAATTTAACTAAAGTGCCGACGTATTAAAAATAATTTACAGAACTTAGTAACATATCTCTTGGATCCAAACTTGGAATAATAACAATTTTTTTATTTTCAGTTTTTTTCGAGTGATGCCAACAATTTTTAATTTATATCCAAAATGAGGGCTCTCGGAATACTTGACAGACGGTTAAATTTAACGCTCAACAAGTCAGGTTAGACTGGCTGTCTGTCAGGTGGAGATTCAAATGAGCGGAAGACTACGTCGAGGAGGCGCCAACGCTTTCTACGAAGTTTAATAAGTACTTTTCATCTTCATTCCGATAGACGTACTTCATTCAGTCCCTTGAACTGCGAATCTCCTAGATATAAAAGCCGATTTCTAGATAAATTCTGAACTGGTTCGAAAGCCAAGTGGATGGCGTTTTTGGCGATTTCACTAGCTATTTCCTTTGCCAGAACGCTTTTGTGGTCTGTAAACATATATCTACTGCCTCTCTGCTTCTAAGCACATTTTCTGAGGCAATGCGAAGTGAGATCATTGATATAATTGCCACTTGCCTATAGACCTATATAGGGTGTCATCCTCATTTTCATATCTTTAAATCTGTTTAATTCATGTTTTCACAGGTTAATATTAAGTTCGTTTATACCGGGTTTTCCAATAGAGATGATATGATTTCTAACTGTCGATTGTACCCTTTTTAAAATGTCATGATCTGTAATTTTAATGTAGCCAGTGATGTTCAATTTTATCATGTAAAAATATACCCAAGAACAACGTTTACGCATTATTCAATTTTATTATCAAAATAATAAATAAATAATTAAGAAAATCATCTTCATGAGGCTAATTTTCATTTGAACCCACAAATTATTCATAAAAACCATTACATTCACCTAAATTGACAGCTTGGTATGGTTTTTGGTCTGGTGGAAACATCGGTCCGTAATTGGTAGCACCGTTACTGTCAATGGGGAGCGATCGATACCAACAGGCAGATCGATTATAACCAACTTTTTATACCTGCAATTGAAAGAAGTTGATCTTGACAACATCTGGCTCCAACAAGACGTGGTACGTGCCACACAGCGCTTGCAACAATCAAATTATTGCAAGAAAAGTTTGGAGATTCGATTATTTCAAGAAATTGTGACATTAAAAGGCCTCCAAGAAGTCGTGATTTAACACCATTACAATACCTCTAGTGGGGTTATTTGAGGCCAGGGGTGGTGGCAATAAATCAGACTCTCCTCAAGATTTAGAAGTCAATATTGAACGTGCTATTTACGATATATAGTACGACTTAATTTCGTGGAAAAAGTACTCTAAAATTGGGTTCATCCAATTCGTTCATGCATAACAAGTCGTGGCGGTCGTATAAACGATGTCATATTCAGAACTTAATTGTATCGATTGTACTTCACATTTGAATAAAAAAATAGTAATTTAAGAAAACATATCTTTCTTATTGGCAAGCCCTGTCATGTGTAGAGTTCAACAAGTGAGGAAATCCTATCGCTTCACTTTACATTGGCCATCCTGAACGGTATCTTTTACTATACTCAAACCTGAATAAGGTCTTTGACCAAGTTTTAAAATTATTGATTTATTCTAAAACATCATCTTTCGAAGGTGAGCCTCCTTGAGAAGGCCAAACACCCCTGCATTTTGTGCGCTGGGTTTGGGACCCGCCACGTAAAAAGCTCACCCCAATGAAAAACCAACAGCAGCTGGATGAGAGACCCCCCTTTTCGATGACGACCAATGGCAAACGAAAGAAGGACTACGAGTTTTGTTCACCTTAAACCACACATTGAAAATTGAGATATCTTGATGAAACTTGGTAGGTGAGTTCCTTAGTACACAAAAAAAAAAAAAAACGAGTTTGTAGAGTTAGAGGTTTGCAGTAGAAGGGGGCACCAGTGGGCAAAATTTTTGAAAAATTCGTGGTGGGATAGAGACTCCGTCGCCGAGTACTATCATTCACTCCGGTGAAAGAACGTCTAGCCACAATCCGCATCAAAGCGAGGTTCTTCAACATATCGCTGATCTGCGCTCACGCCCCGACGGATGAGAAGGACGATGTGGCCAAAGATGTTTTTGATAACGCATTGAGAGACTGTCTCGCCACGATGTCGAAAATCGTGCTTGGCGACTTGGGAGTCGTCCGGGTGTGGAAAGAAGGTATCTTCGGCACTATCGACTCAAATACAGCCTCTTTTTCGATGTCATCCCCAAATGGGTTTGGATGTGATCGACTTCGCCGGCCAGTCCGTGTATGGTTATCTGTAGTACTAGATTCCAGGCACAAAAACGTTAAGCTAAATGTTCTCCGGTTCTTCCCACACGCATGTATGTACAAAAAGGAAAAACAACGACAAACAGGTACTCTGTAGAACGTAAATGTAATTTTATGCCTCATAACTTCCGTATGCTGTCTCTGTCCATATTTCTTCCGCCCAGCAAGCTTTGCGTATACACTTTCTAGCTTTTCGTTACTCATAATTCCAGCTTCGATGTGACTTAGTATCACTAAATCAAGTTCATTTTTCGACATCTCTAAACAACTGTTCCGCGAACTCTCAATCATTTCCCGTGGTATCAGCGTATGACATTTATTATTACAACAATCTTTTGACAGAAATTTTGTTACCAGCTCCTCCTCCTTTACTTCAACAACAGACAGGTCAATCTTAACAAAAGTTTGCTCGGTATCATCTTCTGCCTGAGATACATCATAATCGCTCCCTTCAAATCCTTTTCATGGAAATATTGTGATAACACTGAACATCAACACTCATGTTTCATTTCATGCGAAATGAGAGACGATAGTCAACAGAAACACTTACACAAATGATAACAGAACATCCGAAAAGACAATGAAAACGAGACAACAGCAGCTGCGCGGAATTAGAGTAAACGTCACTTCTTCAGTGTTACTTTTTTAAATGTTCCACACTAGCAACTTACACGATGAACTATAATAATATTCCGACCAAAAACAACACTTACTGGACGTCCTTGAAGCCTCTGGAAAGGAGAACAATTAATGAGATAACGAGAAACTGACGAAACGAGTTGTTTATTTTTAACAGCTGTTTCCGAGAAAACTAGTTTTCGCACGTTAGCTCCCTTTTCGTAGACCAGGTCACATATGTATTTGACTTTTGATCGAAAATGTCGGTCCGTATGTGATATTTACAACTGAAATTAGGCGATACTCCTTCTTTTATAATGGTATATCAAAAATGGGTTGAATCGTTAATAGTTGATTTGAAAAAAGTTTATTGATTAATTTAGTAATTGATCAATTAATGATTCGATTAATCAAAACAGGCAATTCGATTCAATTAAATCGCTTTCTGAAAAAAGGACTCGATTAATGCTAATCACCACATATGTATACATCTCTAGCATCTTTTGCAAGGAAAATACTACAATATTTGGCTAGCTTGAAGGGTCGCGCACGCGGACTGTTTAGCATTGTCTTGGCCAATAAGCCATGCCAAATTTCGCAAAGATATCTGGTCAAAAAAAATCCATATAAGGATTTCATTTTAATCGATCCTATGAAATGAGTAGCTACTTGAAGGGAAGAGAATGTGCACAACATAGCTTAATCGACACAAGCCTTCCATCTTTCTGGATATTACAAACTTCGTGGCCAACATAATATACCCCGTTTATGGTGTAATTTCATTAGGCGTAGTCAGCTTTGTGTTGTGTAAGCTCAAACGCACCCGTTTTGTGTGCACAATAATCACTGGATTTGGCCATCGACGAGAAGATTGTAGCTGTTCAAACTTTTATTACCCAACCCATCGGCTTTGTGGGCGCTTTTTGCGCGGATAATCCAATATACATACTTAAGTTTTTTAATGTCTTCGAAATTATCGATTTTTAGTGATTTTACACATTTGACATAATTGCTCAATACCACCATTATACAACCAGATACATATGAATCTGTAAGCCGACCGGCTACAATCGGTGTTAACTAAAAGCGATGGAAATAATTAAACAAAAATGTTTACCTGCAACAAATAATGTACGAACAAGCAAATCAACAGACTGTTAAAAGGTGCAAACGCAGCGATCCGATAAACGAACACACAAAACTATGCAAAGCATGCAAACCATCGAACTGCCGAACGAGCCAACGTCTCCAACATGTTAGTAAACAAACAATTACGGAGCGTCAACACATCCAACAAGCGATTTGGGGAGCTGTGGAGGCAGCTAAAACATGTTATGTTGGAGCAGAGAGAGAGAGAGAGCGAGTGCCGGGGAATGCAGAGCGCAACATTGAATGGCAATAAGCCAGAGCGCGGCGATCGCTAGAAATCATTGAGCTCTGAAGGCACAACCGCTGCCTGATCGATCTGCAAAGGCACCTCAAAATTGCCGAGCGAAATATTTAGATGCGAAAATATCGCACGTTACCAACTAGTCAAGAGCAAAAAATCTCATAGATGCCATGCGACGAATGTAGACCGCAATGGCAGATAGTTCAGTTCCAAGCGATCGCGCGGCCAAAGCACATGTGGGCAATCGATCGGGCGAGCGAGTGTAACGGTGGCATAACTAAGTGAAGCTTCAACGTAATCGTGTCTTCATATTAAGCTTTTTGGTGCTGTTATTTTATGGGCGCGTGTGCCGTAAAAGCCGAGAGTCATTCAAATATCCATTTTGAAAAATCGAAGCCGAGCTGGAGCCAAATCCATTCCCGCAACAGGAAGTTGTAGCTTTGAATGTCACGTGTACTGCCGTCGTTGTTGTTAGCTCGCCGCTAGTGTGTTTTGCTTTGTTGTTGTGTTCGAATTTTCACGTGTGCAAGTGAGGAAATTACAGTTGCAATGTGAAGCGCTGGAATGAGTGAAAGAAAATTTAATGCCAAATAAAGTTGTTGTGTAAGCTAACGGGTATTTTTGTGAAAGATACAACAACAGCACCAACAATAGTTATGCAAGTTTTTTCTTGCAATCAAGGCAAGTCGTGAAAACAACAGTTTTGAAAATTTATGCGAAATTGAGAGGTGCGAAGCTTCGAAAGTTGTGAAAATTAGAGATTTGCCGTAAGTAAAACAGGAAATTATACAAATTTATGCGATAAAACTTTAGACACTAAAAATATATTAAACTCTAGAACACCTAATTGGCATTATACAATAAGAAACAGTGACACATTTATACAAGGCTGGAATATTTTTAAGGTGAAACTTTTTATTCATATTTTATCTTAAACTTTGCATAAAATAAGTAATTAAATTTATTCCTCAACCGAATTATAAGTCCAACTATTATTGCTTTTACATATTTTTCAGTTTTGTATATATTCAAAATTATGCAAACGCTTAGTGAATGAATAGAGGTACAATAATTTCTAATAGGATATATTTTCGGAAGAAAGTTGCCACCTTTTTAAATCGTAATTGGATAAGACTGACAAAATTTAAAATTATTATGGAAAAATGAACACCAAAATAAAGAGATTTGCGAGAGCTTACAGCTGAAAATATTTTCTGTAGATTTTTTTTTTAAGAGATTTATAAAATATAATTGCATGATAGTGATAGAAATTTTTACGAAAATATTAATTTCGAAACAAATAGTTTTTTCGAAAAATCAAAGCAAAACATATTTTTTAGGGCTGCCACCAGAATAGGAAAAATAATTGTGTACGATTAACAATTGCTTGAATTATTAATACATCAGGTGAATCAAAGTAAGGAGATCCTCAAAAACTTACATTTGAACATATTTTGAAAGAAAACTATCATCAAATTAAAAAATAAAAATATGAAAAGTGCTTTAAAAAGATGACAAGATTATTTAAAGAAAGCCGCCACCTCTTTAAAAAATGTAGTTTTTGATAAAATGTACAGTTATTAAATACGGCTTTTGGAGCAAGTTGCCATCTATTTAGAAATTAATTTTGAAAAATATTAATACTATAAACATAAAATATATAGGCAGCAAAGTTAAGCAGAAAACTTACAGTTGAAAAGAGTTGCCACCTTTTTCTTAAATTTCTAAAATTAATAAAATATTCAAATATGGTATCAAATAAAGAAAGTTGAAAGCAAGAATTTTTAAAAGCTTGCCATTTGTTATCAAATTTAAAATATTTGAAAACGGGTGAAATTTGATATATATTTTAAAAGAGTTGATATATAAATTCAAAACTTCTTGGTATCAAATTTGTGAAATTTGAAATATTATTGATATATCTAAAAAAATTATTGATATACTCCAAAAATATGTTCATATAGTGTAAAGACATTTTAGAAATTAGGGTTGAAAACTTTTTGGTCACAAAGTGGCCACCTTTTTGAAGCATTTTGACAACTAAATTTCTAAAATTAATACGATATTACAATGTGGACATCGAACTAAGGACAGCGTTACGAAAGTTAAAATTATTTTTTAAGAGAGTTGCCATTTGTTAAAATTCTTTTATTTAGTCAAACTGCAAAATAAATGAAATTTTTCAAAACAGACATTGCTCTGATGAGGTCAAGGAAATAATTATGTACGAAAAATCATTTAAAGGAGCCACCCTTTTCAACACAGTTTGCAAATAAATTCAAAAAATTCTTGGTATCAAACGAATTTGAAATATCATCGATATACATAGAAATATTTTCAATAAAATCAGCTCTTCACCTATCACACCATTGTGCTCACAAACCACTAACAGCATTCCTTTTGCAAAATGTTGCTCGAAACAATGAACCTGACCCTCTTTCTTAAAAACTTTATTAAACATTTAATTGTGATCTCCGATAGTTACCCCGTTATCTCTCTTATAATTGTGTTGAAGGTGTATGACCCACCGAAAAAAAATTTCATTCTCGCCACAATTTATCTCACTGAAAAGTAATTCCTGCAAAAACCCACAATTCATTTCCCGCAAAAGTAATTCTTTTGAACGGAAAATGTATGGTAACAAAACATTTTTATTAAAGAAATATTTTTTATCAAAATTCATAAATAAAAAAATTTTAAAAGATCCGTCTTTATTGCAAACATTTTTATCAATATATTTCTTTTACACATCCGTAAAACTACACTGGTCTATTATAATTATAATTATACCCTGAGCAGGATATATTAAGTCTGCCGCGAAGTTTGTAACACCCAGAAGGAAGCGTCGGAGACCCTATAAAGTATATATATAAATGATCAGTATGTTGAGCTGATTCAATTTAGCCATGTTCGTCTGTCTATCTGTTCGTCTGTATATATACGAACTAGTTCATCAGTTTTTAGGATATCGTTTTGAAATTTTGCAAACGTCATTTTCTCTTCAAGAAGCTGCTCATTTATCGGAACTGCCGATATCGGGCCACTATAACATATAGCTGCTATACAAACTGAACGATCGGAATCAAGTTTTTGTATGGAAAACTTTTACATTTGACGTGATATCTTCACGACGGGTATACTCTTCTTTTTACAGCTCACTCTAGCTAACTGAAACAAAATAAAAATACCGTAAAATATGGTTACGTAGCTGTAAAATCTAACTTTTAGTTGGAGAGTTTTTACGCTCTTTCAATAAAACGGTAAATAGACAATTTGAGATATATGAGATATTTGTATGTTTAAGAGCATTTTTCCTTAAAACAAAAATTTTCCAATCAAATACCTACTAAGAAATGCAAATATCTAACATTTGAAGAAACAGGATTTTCACACAGTTTCTACTAATCTCATATTAAGGGGGTGTTCTGGTCAAGAAGCATGAATTTCAGGTAATTTTTAAAGTGTCGTAAAAATAAGGCAATTAATATTTTTACTATCCATTTTTTACTAGTTATTTGTTAATTTTAGAAGAGTACAAAACAAAAATTAAAAACTAAAAAAGTAAAAAATTTCAAAAATTATGAGCTGACGAAGTGGGGGTCTCTAAAAATTTCCACGTGACCATACCCATGATTTCAACCCTTCTAGTTATCTGAAACCAAAAAAAAAAAAGATTATTAATCTAGAATAATGTCGCAATGGCCGGAACTACGGAAAAGTGGGAAAAAATATGTTTCACAAAATAGCGACTGCCTGAAAAAAAGTTTTTTTGGATCACTTTTTCTGACTATTTCGAATTTTTTAAAAATAATAAAAATAAAAATTTGGGGATGGGGCTAGTTCCAACCATAGACAAGTCTATAAAGAAGACTCTATAAAAATTTCAAGTAAATCGGTCCAGTAAAACCTGAGAAATCGTGGGTATCGTTCCGAAAAAGTCAGTTTTGAGAAAAACGCGTTTAAATTTTCGCGTAAAGTCTTTTGTTCGATTAGTTCCGGCCGAACCAGTTTGGATGCCGGGTCAGAAAAATGCCTATATCTCCGAAAATAATTTGAATTTTGAAAAATTCTCTAGTACACATATTCTTGAATAGTTAAACTTTGAAAAAAAAGATCGATTTTTTTTTTAATTTCTAGACCAGAAGAGAAGAATAAGCAGCGTTACCAAGCTTGTCCTCTACCCTTATATGTATGCCAAGCTGAATAAATTCTTTTGGGATATTGCGGCGCTAAAAATATATTTAGAAATGTGACTATTGGTAATTTAAGGTTCGGTTTCTAGTTAGATGTCGCAGGACCAGTCGATGTTTTGAGTAATCTTTAAACAAGAGCCAAGTTCTAAATGCTGACGAAATAGAATATGAGTTGCGACTATCGAGAACCCACTGTATGTGTGTGGTTTTATTGTGAATGCTCAATTAACTGCATATGTTTTTGTACAATTAGCAAAAAACGCGTTCTTTGTTTACCAAAATTATTTAATTTCTTCTATACAAACGCCTCAATTTAAATATTTACGTCATTATATTTCTTATCAAATTAATTTTTGCAAAGCATATGTTGCATAAAGTTATACTAGCGGTAATCTCTCTTGCTGTATTCGGTTGCGTTGTTTGAAGAGTTCAAATATTAAATATTAGCATAGTCTAGGTACCATGACCCCTGCGTTATTGTTATTGCGGAATTTTTGCAATTTTTCAATCTCAACATTTAACAATGCATTGTAATAGAGGCAAAGAGGCAAAATGGCAACTTGGGTTAAATGAGTGCTCCATGGCAATAATGCAGTAAGTCAGCTGATTTTCATTTATCCGTGATTTCAAGTGCCTTGATTCCGAATTTCTTCATGAAAGTATTGAATTTAATTGCTCCTGTTGAATACATAATTTATATTTCGATAAATTATCGGTTTTTAGCAATAAAACTTCTTTTTCCAGTAATGATTAGGGGTTTTCTGGGCACCTGTTTCACATGTATGTGAGTGAAGGAGCCTGAGCCTTACCATATTACTCGGAATGTTTAAAGTTTTAATAAAAATCAAATGTGGAGATATCTAAACCAACGGTCTACAAAATGTCCTGGTTTACTAAATGGAAATCTCCCTTTCTTTTCAAAAGTAATTCGCATGGACTACTTGTTGTTGTTGTAACGGTTACCCGTTAGAATGGTAAGGTTTAGATAAGTTGTAGGGTTGCAGGGCATGCAAAGAGGTGGTTAAAACGAAGCTGCCCTAGGGTCACTGTCGATTCTCGCGCTTTGACTCTAAGTACGCCACGCAGTACTTGTCTGAAGTTTGTTGCCACAGAAATCTGGTCGGTATGGTCTGGTAGTTGAAGAAGTACCTCTGATGCTCCTAAGAGGCGGTTCCACTACAAGCAGGTAACTGCGGGGATCATTTCTGCTTGGAGAGGAGTCCTTTTGCTTCTTAACTGGGAGCGTATTGGCCTCACTGTGCAGGTGTTCGATGGGAGACATCAAGGGACATCAAGGAGTATCCTCTTCTACACGGAATTACACTTAAAAATACGTCCGTATTTGTTAAGGAGGTTGCTATCTATTCGAAAATATACCGCTATTCCTAGCCATATTCCAAAGGATCATCAGATATCAAAAATCTGTTGCCTAAAACCAATTTTTGTGTTATAGAGAATAATGAGAGTTCATATAAAGAGTAAAGATTATTATTCGTTTAAAAAATTTATTATGAAATGCCCCATAAATGTATGCCCTAATGTCATATTTATATTTTATAATATTCTACTTTAAATTCAATAGAAGTCTGTTCTCAAACAACAAACTGAATGATTCATGACGACTTGCATGTAAATGAGTATCAAATTTAGAATTGTAATCGCAGTAAATTTTCCGTTATCTTCAGCTAATTACAGATTGTAAGTAAATTCGTTTGCAATTTTAAGTGTCAATTTATCAGCAAATGGGTCTGACTAATTCTACAAAATCAATTAAGTTTGCCAATGGGAAAATACTTCAAAATACCTCATTACACCAGACACCCTTTATAAGAACGTTAGTAACTAAATAAACAATCTAAGAGCTTTCTAAGTACGGATGTAGCAACTCTAAAATGTGACTATTTCAAGTTCCTTGTGAAACAAACTTTAAGGGTACTCAGCTCTTAAATTCTCAAGAATATTTGTACAGATCGATAGCTCTACTTGAGCAATCACATTCACATGTCGTTCGTTTCTAAAACTGGTTAGAATTGCAAGCTTGCAAAATAGAATACAAAGCAATAATACGGAAAAATATGCGAAAAAATTAACAAGCAACATTTTGCAAGTCAGCATTTCAACGACATTCATGTTATTTCAAATCAATGTTTGTACCATCCGGTATCAACGTAATCCGTAACTCCATATGTGTATAAGTATCCCTCTATTATTTTTTATTATTCGAATAGAAAAGTAGCATGAGTTATGTACATACATAGCTTAGCGATTTGAGTACGATTTTGAGTAAACTTTTATAAACGACGTTCTTTACAACCTCTTCCTTAAGGATCGTTAAGAAAAATTTAAGCACGCAAAAAATAAGTTTGAATTATTAGTGGCCCCAGGTTGAAACCCCTTCAAACATCCTACGTTTAATATCCATTTGCTATATATATGTATGTATGTTTTCTTAAGAACAATTTATTTAATAAAGGAGTGGCAACTCTTACAAAATTATCCAACTTTCTCAGAAATTTACTGCTTGTTTTCTTAAAGTTCTTATAAACCACCAATAGGTTTTGAAATCTATACGTAGCCAACACATACATATCTATCATATATGTACATCCATACGTACATATTTTAAAACATCGCCTTTCAAATATTTTTTAATTTGAATATTCATAATAAATTCAGTCTGACAATCCTTTGGAGAAGGAAGCTGGAGAACTCTTGAATTCTTCTTCGAATTGTGAATACTTTAGGCTTAGTTACCAACTTATAGTTCCTATAGGCAGAAATTAAGAAAGATTCCTTAATAATGTCATACTTTATCGGTGGATGGAAAAGTCTAAAAGTTAGACCAAACTTTCAAATTGTTTGGCTTTGAAAGTGAGTGTTGATCTATAGCTTATATCGTATAGTTTCGAACTTAAGACAAGTGTAAAAAATATTCTTAACTACTCTCATAATTAAAAGAATTGTTCGACATTTAAATTATTATTTTAAAAGAACACTTTGATTCCAGGTATACATTTACTAATGACAGAATTATTCAATACTAATATATATGTACATATGTACGTAAATGTATTTTGTACCTTTGTATATAAGTATGTAGTATATAATTGATGTAGTTTTATGTGAGACACGTTCAGAATTTTAATGGCCTATTAAATGAGATGCCTTTTTTATACTAATGCCAATGACGTAGAAATTTACTAGAAAAAGTTAAAGATTTAAATGGCTTTAGAATGGTTGGGATTCGGAGTTATTAAAAAATCTATTGAAATATGTATATATTCACAATATTTTATTTTTTAAAACAGCATTATCAGCACTTTTTCTCCTGATTCTTCCCAACACTGAAGATGTTTTTATATACTTATACCATACTTCACAGCTTGATCTTCAGTTTTTAAATGATAAGATGAATTCAGTTCAAGCTTTTAATTAAGATCAACTTTCCACAACAACTCTCTTGAGAACTCGATGGTGAACAAGATGATTAGATACTTTATACCTAATTTTTACATTATCTAGATGAACACATCACTCCATTGTCAGCCTGTGAAATCACACCATTCCACTTTTTCTAAGTGTTAAGAACAAATACGTACTTAAGGGTAAAAATCAAAAGAATAGTTTATAAGTTTTTAAAACTTTAAATATTTGTTATTTATAATCCAATTAAGAAATAAGGCTTAGCCCTTTGAACTAAATACACACTTTACTACATTCCAGAGTTAGTTTAAGACTAAAAAAAGAAGGAGCACTCCGAACTTAAAAACTCAAGGTTGGGCATAAATTGTTAAGCAGATTTAAACATTTCAGTTCTTGAAGTATTAAAATCGATCAAATATGGCATATTTTCCTTCGGACTCTAAAGTTTAGAATCGGAAAAAACTACTCAATTAATTGAATTAAAGCGGGAAGTCTCTGAAATTATCCATGGAAAAATGATATTCGTAACAAACATACTCAATTTTTTGAATTTAAATACTTTAGAAATTATATATGTACTACAAATGAATTACTTCTGCAATAAAACATCAAACTAACACTCAAAAATAGCAATTCACATCTAGATCTAAATTGGAAATAGTACAGAAAATACAATAATTCCAAAATTTTTAAAGTTGAAAGTTGAGTTGAAGCGAAGCTTTTATTGCATTGAAAGACCAATGCAAGTAAAAATAGTTTCAGAAGATTTTTGAATCTGAAACTTCGAGCCAGTTATTTGTTTGGGCAAAGACAGTTTCCTAACTATTTGCGGTTCATACTAGATGTAAGGCAGTTTATAACTGGTTGGTTTCATTGCAGCGATTTAACATCTTTCTCTAACTCACTATATGATTACGAGTACTAACTGCTTTACAATATAAACTCGTAAAGTCAAAAAATTATCACGACAGGTAAAATATGTGGTAAACTTAAGTGCGATTAGCAAATTTGCATTTTAGTGTGAGTTAGACTACAATTCCAGAAATATCACACGTAGTTCCATAACACCAGAAAATTGTGAAATTTATTATCTTACTATAAGCAAAAGCAAAATAACAATAAATAATTATGAAGCAACTTTATTTTTATATTTATAGATATATGTATGTATATATGTATATTAGAACTCGTGGTTTTTATTTTTTGTGTGCATTTACACTACACAATAAACTCATCGGAAATACTCAAATATATGTATGTACATATATACTTTCTTTCATATTTTATTCATTAAATTTAATTACAAACTATATCGTTTTTAAAAAGAACATGTTTTGCCTTCACAATCTTGACTTTTGGTCTCTAGGTGATCATATTGCATTTCGACGAATTCACTTTACTACCATCCACTAAGTAGGTCAAGAAACGAATAGCAAAGAGAATAGAAGTAAAAGTGCATCAAAATATTGCATATTCTAGGAAGAAACATGGTTTCAGTTGAAGGTAAATACTTTCTGCTGAAATTCAGTAGAAATTAGACGAACGAAAGCTCTTCTGTTACGCAGAAAGCTCTTCTGTCACAAACGAAATAAGAAAACAAGAAAAAACGTTAACTTCGGCTGCACCGAAGCTAATATACCCTTCACAGGTGCATTTCTTTTAGTAACTATGTATTCAGTTTGTATGGAAGCTATATGCTATAGTAATCCGATCTCAACAATTTTTTCGGAGATTACATTGTTGCTTTAGAAAATAATCTGTACCAAATTTCGTGAAGATACATTGTCAAATGTGAAAGCTTTCCATACAAGAACTTGATTCCGATCGTTCAGTTTGTATGGCAGCTACATGTTATAGTGGTCCGATATCGGCAGTTCTGACAAATGAGCAGCTTCTTGAAGAGAAAATGACGTTTGCAAAATTTCAAAACGATATCTTAAAAAGCTGAGGGACTAGTTCGTATATATACACAGACAGACGGACAGACAGACAGACGGACATGGCTAAATCGACTCAGCTCAACATACCGATCATTTATATATGTATATACTTTATAGGATTCTGGGTGCTACAAACTTCGTGACAAACTTAATATGCCCCGTTCAGGGTATAATTATGGGTGTAACAAGTTGAATTGAAGTAGACTATCTGTCCTTCGGACACGACAAAATTAACTCAATTACATATTGGAATAATGGCCTATGATCATGCGTACAGAATCCCTTTTGTAATTTTGTTCTTCCGCAAAAATGATTTTTTTGAGTCAAACCAGCTTACCCCGAATCCAATCATTCTTGTTATAAAACCAGTTTAGGATTGTCCTTAGTTTCATGAATATCTTATTTAACCATGAGATCAATCGGCTCAATTGGAGCATTCGTCTGAGCAAGCATTATCTTAAACACTACTTTCTTCCTACAAATCAGATCTCTAACGACATATTGCTTCAAGCTGATCTCTTAAAATTACCATGAAATTTTGTTTGTTGTTGGGGTTGTCCACCACAATAAATGGTGGTCAAGCACCTCTTTTGTGACCTCTACTCGTCGATTTTTCGATGGGAAATTCTGAAATACTTTGGTGGTGGTAAAACGGTACAAAGTATGTTACTCTTGGTGAGCGTGTCTGTTTCGGTGATATCGTAAACAGATCTGAATAAAAGGCATGAAATTTTCAGCTTTCTGTGACTTATGTACATGTAAACTCATTTGCATTCTCAACGAATTGACCTAACCTAAATGACCAGAAGATATTGAATAAAATAACTTTGCTTGCAAATTGATCAAGGTTATTACGGAAATTCAATTTCTCCGGTGGCAACTGCTTTTTTTCGTTGAAAAATCATCTCCAAACAAAATTGTCGCTTTTGGGGTGAGTCCCACTCTTATGTGGTTCAGGAAATGCTACTGCCATCCCCAAAAATTGAACGTTTGATGCGGATTGTAGTGTGGCGGCTTCCTTGGGCCTTATTTCTTTGGAAATGAAGGTGCAATTGCGAACGTTACAACACTATCACCATATTTTTCTCTTTTGTTGAAATCGACGTGGACGATCTCGATTTCCAACAAGACGGTGCGCCGCCCATGTCTCACGTCTAAGCATGGACACATTGCATGCAAAGTTTGGCGAAACGATGATTTTGAGAATTTGTCCAGTTTAATGGCCGCCAATGTCATGCGATATAACGTCTCTAGATTATTTTCTTTTCTAAAAGCTTTACGCCAATCAATCAGCAACACTCGAGGAGCTCGAAGAAGTCATCGATAATTGCCGTAAACGGATGGAGATATGCAAACGAAGCTATGGTGACTATTTGCCGACATTTTTTTTTCAACTTCTAAATGGTATAAAATAACAGAATCAATTAACCAAATTTGAGTGTTTTATTTAATTTTAACATCACGTCGATATGTAATAAATATATACATACATACGACATAGTCATTACTTTCATCAATATCTTATTCATTTAATCATCAGATCAGCGAATATATAAATTCCTAGTATCTTATAATAGAAGTTTCGTGTAACTTTTATAATAAATACTACGTTCCCATTCTAGTTACATCTTTTAACGCTCATGCTACTCGCTTCAACCGCTGGTATAGTCTACGTGCAGAATCCCATTAATGCAAATCATCACTCATGAAATTTAAAAACACATAATTTACATATATGTATATATAAAAAACGTACGAGTAGGTATACGTCATGCATTTAATTCATTAACGTGCAAAGCGTAGTCTGGACATCGTAAAAGCAGCCGGAACTAACGCAACAGCACAAGCAAAATAATAATACGTAATATTCACTATACGGGTTTTTAAGTATTTTCATTTTAACATAATTTTTAAATATTTTATAAAATGTCTGATAACTGTTGCGCCTACAAATTTTCATAAATACACGTCTAGAAAGTTATGAGTGTAAATGTCGTACCCTGAACTATGCGTATAGCAAAGAGTGCTCCAAAAGAAATGACATTTCTTCCAAAATATCGTATATGTGTGTTCCTATTAACATTGGGATACTACTAAAGTACTGTATACTATATAGTGCCACAAGTTACTTTCCCAGGAACGTAACGTTCTGTAATAGGAGATCGTTTGTAGTACAATGACTATAAAAGTTTGACCGTTCGTTACTTTTTATACCCTGTACAGGATATATTAACTTTGTCACGAAGTTTGTAACACCCAGAAAGAAGCGTCGGAGACCCTATAAAGTATATATATAAATGATCAGTATGTCGAGCTGAGTCGATTTAGCCATGGCCGTCTGTCTGTGTGTCCGTCTGTCCGTCTGTCTGTATATATACGAACTAGTCTCTCAGTTTTCAAGATATCTTTTTGAAATTTTGCAAACGTCATTTCCTCTTCAAGAAGCTGCTCATTTGTCGGAACGGCCGATATCGGGCCACTATAACATATAGCTGCCATACAAACTGAACGATCGGAATCAAATGCTTGTATGGAAAATTTTCACGTTTGACAAGATATATTCACGAAATTTGGTATATGTTATTTTCTAAGGCAACAATGTAATCTCCGATCGGTTAACTATAGCATATAGCTGCCATACAAACTGAACACATAGTTACTAAAAGAAATGAACCTGTGAAGGGTAAATTAGCTTCGGTGCACCCGAAGTTAACGTTTTTTCTGGTTTAATCATACAGTTGTGACGATCCTGAAATCACAAGTACTGATTGTGATACACCCAGTTAATATCGAGACATAAGTTGGTTCAACATTGCATTATAGGTATAAGAGTAGTTAGTAGAGTACTCCATATCGAACAAATGAGCCAATGATAAAACAGTTTTTGCAGGGCAAGACAAGACAATGCTCGGATATCAAAGAGCTGTTGGTGGTTAACCTTGAAAATCTTATATTTATTTAATATTTAAAATCAAAATAATACTTTGTATGCCTTTCATATGATAATTGACAGTGAACATAATTTGTCACTTGATATGTATATACTATTTAAGCAAAAAAAGTATGTTATTGACTTTTATGTATGCATGTATATTCCCATAGTTTCAAAAAATACAAAAAAATAATTTCAATTCTGCTGATTCAATTTTAATATTATTAAATTAATTTCAGTTTTTTTTTATGTTTCAAACCACATGACTCTTAAATACGCAAAGAGCAGATTATAATTTTATTGCATACATACTTATGTGTACAATGTTCGTATGGATGTGTTTTAGCAACATAGCCCCCGGCGCTATCACGTTTTGCCATTTGCCACTCGCAGAGCAGAGTGCAAAGACATGAACTCAAATGCAAACAATCTCAAATAAGCAAATTTGCCAAGGCTTTTAATGATTGAAATTTTATAGATCTTTTATTAATTTGACTTTGATTTTTTTACAATTATGTATGGGCGCTTATCAATATATTTTTGTTTGCTCCTGAGCTTTGAGCTGGTGGAACACCAAGGTTTTAGCTCCAATTTCTGGTAAGCTTCTTTGGTTAAAGAGTGTTAACATACTATCACATTATTTTATAGAGTCATCCATGTGTCGTCATTTATGCTACATTAACAAGCAAATATTTATTTGAATCTATCAAAAAATTGATATAAGTCAGATATATCTTCCTCGCATTTATAAATAAAATTAGTCCATTATTGGTAAAAAAAATAGCGAGGTTTATATTTGGCATTTATCCCACTTAAGTGAAAAATGGCTTCAAGGGCTTCAACGTCGAGGCTACGCCATTCACTTAATGGCCATTGATCTTCACAAAATTATACATGTGTTTATTTTCATACTGTCGGGGCAATAGTGTAACACACAGTAGCAAGCACTGTCTGCAAGGCACCAACACAAACTAGACTACTTCAGCAGAGTTCACTGATATTAAGTAAAAGGTGACCGATTTAAAACAAAGTTTTGCAAAATCAAAAAAAGTTACATTTGGAAATAATTACTAGGAGTAGTTGGCGCATGTTCAAACAACTGCAGCTAATTTCACTTAAAATTCTTCAGTTCCAGGTGGGTGCTTAGCTTTCCAACTTAGCACCCAAGTGTGTACTATACATGTTTAACAGCTGAGGTTTTTTATAAAATTTAGAAATCCAAAAACATGATTAATTTGTTTGAATAGAGAAAAAATGTTCGCTGTACAGTCAAATAGTTCGGGTTAGTAAAATGTAATTTGAAACTTAATTTTTCCAATCGAGCCGAAATGAATCGAATTTAAAGCTGTATTTTCACAATAGTATTATCTAGGAAATCCTATTCTTAATTCGTTAAAATTTATGGAGTATTTAAGATAGTATTTAGGATATTAATATCATCGGCCTCAACACCCGCGCCGTTAGTTCTGCTTTCTCCAGGCTGGACAAGGAAGCACAGAAAATGGGTCTGGCAGTGAACGAAAAACGAAGTCATCAAACAAACATCGTCGTCTGGCAGTGAACTGTTGACAGTCATAACTTTGAAGTCAATAATTTCGTCTATCTTGGAACCAGCGTAAACACCACCAACAATGTCAGCCTGGAAATCGCAGGATAACTCTTGCCAACAGGTGCTACTTCGGACTGAGTAGGCAATTGAGAAGCAAAGTCCTCTCTCGACAAACAAAAACCAAACTCTATAAGTCACTCATAATTCCCGTCCTGCTGTATGGTGCAGAGTCTTGGACGATGTCAACAACGGATGAGTCGACGTTGCGAGTTTTCGAGAGAAAAGTTCTGCGAAAGATTTATGGTCCTTTGCGCGTTAGCCACGGCGAATACCGCATTCGATGGAACGATGAGCTGTACGAGATATACGACGACATCGACATAGTTCAGCGAATTAAAAGACAGCGGCTACGCTGGCTAGGTCATGTTGTCCGGATGGACGAAAACACTCCAGCTCTGAAAGTATTCGACGCAGTACCCGCCGGGGGAATCAGAGAAGAGGAAGACCTCCACTCCGTTGGAAGGACCAAGTGGAGAAGGACCTAGCTTCGCTTGGAATATCCAATGGGCGCCACGTAGCGAAAAGAAGAAACGACTGGCGCGCTGTTGTTAACTCGGCTATAATCGCTTAAGCGGTTTCTACGCCAATTAAGAAGAATAAGATTTAAGCGAAATAATGCCATAAGCATTTTATACTTAGACTAAAAAAATAAGGTTATACTGACCGGCGGTCACGTCATACATATGCACATGGGCCTACTCGTTTAGTGTCCTATCCCAGATGGAGGTTCAGTTCAATTTGAGCTGAAGTATTCGTTACACAGGACATCAACGCTTTTTGCGAACATTAAAGGCGGCATGATATCTAATTTTGATACTTTTTCGAGTCCCTCGAACAGCGAAACTCCCAGATATCTAACACTAGAAAAAAATGAATCGAATTAAAATTTATATAAAATTCAAAACGTTCTGGTTGCCCCGTTTTAGTGTCCTATGCAATGTGTATTTCTGTTTATTAAAAATGTCAAATAATTTTTTTACGCAGGTGGTAACTCCATAAAGGATTCTTATATTTTTAACGGGTATATCAAGGTCACCACACTGTTTTTAATGACCAAAAGCCAACCTCAGAGACCAGCCTCGCCAGCGCGATTTCCAAGCATTGAAGGCGTCACGGAAGTCATTCTCCGGAATAGCCTTGAGAGCCGAAGCGTATGCTGCTTGGATCCCCTATGTCGTCTCCAAAGGAAAGAAAGGTTGCCTCTTTGTCTCGGGATCGTGCTCAAAGGTCCATGACTCGTCACCTATGATTACGTTATTCAAAAATTGAGAGTCACTTTCACACATGCTCAAATTTTCTTGCGACACTTCCACTCGCCGTAATTTGTGGTCGTCAGTGAGCACTTTTGGGATCATCTTCGCCCACACCTTGCGCATGTTCAATCGCTCCGTCACAATGTCATTAACCGAAGATTTTGATAAATTTAACTTGTGGGCAATTAAACGAATACTTAGTCGACGGTCTGAGTTCAAAACTTTGCGCACATGAATCACATTGTCGGTGTTTGTCGAAGTCGCAGGTCTCCCAGCACGGTCTTCATCAGCGACCTCTTCCCGGCCCTCCAAAAAGTCCTGATGCCACCGAAACACATCACTTCTTGCTTAAATAACATCTGGCCCTCTTGATCATATCAAACGTCTCTGTCGAAGATTTGCCGAGTTTGCTGTATTTCCGGCTTGGACCACTCACAGAATCACGTCGCGCGAATATGTTTGTCCTGACTCTCCAGGTGCTCGGAGACAACTGACCAGCCGCTAGTTCATTAACTAAGAACGCCCTCTACCGAATCCAGTCGGTGCGCGCACGCTCCGAAGTCGCGGCGGAAGAAAAACATGCCCATTACTTTCCGGACAAACCTTATATTATATACTATATATAGCTGCCATACAAACTGGCTAATCAAAATCGAAGTGCTTGTAGGGAATCGTTTTTATTTGTGAAGGGTATTTTGCATCGAAGTTAACTATTTTCTAGTTTATTGTGGTCTCAAGTACCTTTTTGTAATCAGGTGGTAATTCGGAAGAATATTTCTTTACTGGAAAATTTTGTTAAATATTTTAAACACGTTTTTTTAACATTATCTCTTATGGTCGAGCTGGAACTGAAATTCTCTTAAGATAGCCCACAAAAACTGTAAATATGAGACCAGTCGGTGCATACTATGTCTGAATACTTCGCTGTACTCTCGCTCTACATATTTATGTACATATGTATATGTAATTATTTTTATGTTTGAAAGAAGGCGAAGCGCAATTGAATTCCAAACATATTTCATTTTGTTATTTATAAGATTGAAGATTGAAGACAATCAAGTTGCGTTACGATCACGAACCCAAAAAACAAAAATTTATAAAGAAAGGTTTTTACCCAAAACATCACATAACTGAAAAGAATAAAACCAAGACAATACAAAATTTTGAGAAGCATAAGCACAAAAATATTTTAAGAGCAAAACGCATATTTTTAAAATCCTAGACAGCTCGTCATTACTTTTTTGTTTTCCCAATTTTTTGCTTTTTCAAAATATTTTGTCAGCTTTCAGTACTACGTGTCACGACATTAGCCAGATTTATTAGATCTTATTTTTATTGGTTGTTCTTTTTTTAGTACATATAAGTAAGGTGTCCGTTCTGCGTGTGCTATAGTATTTCGTCGGCAAAAATGCGCGTTTGCCGGCGACTTTTTCGAATGAGTTTTGTTTTTTTGAAAATTAAATAATAATTATAAGTAGACTAGCAGCGCTTTTCAAATGGATACCGGCACACAGAGCGTTTTTCGCTTACGGTACAAGGGGCACGTCTTTGGCTCTTTATAGCCAACATACATATGTGTGTATGTATGTACATAAGTATATTGATGCATGAGTTGCGAAAATTTCTTATTTAATATGCTCCTACCACATATTGGCTTTATTATTTATTTTGTAAACAAGACTGCTTCGATTTATTTTTATTTTCTAATAAGTCTGCGTGAGATTTACAAATTTATTTCAAAGGCAGAGGCCTAAAATAAATTCCTGAAAAACTGCTAAATAGCACCGTTGGTTGGTAATCTCAACTGTTTCGCTTTTGAAATACATAATTTCCTCATTAATGCGAATAAAATCGACACAAATCTCATGAAAGCGCTAACGATTGCGCGCCAACACATCGTCGAGGCGCTTGCTCACGTATGGTTCGGGGATATAATCTATACAGTTTTTGCTTTTCGCTTATCACATGTTTCTCAAAGCGCTCGGGATTTGTGAGAAAATCTAAAAAAAAATTAATGCTTTGAAAAAACTTACTAAACCCTTGGCCACAATTAACGATTTAAGCAACAACAATCTGAGTATGCACATTAGAGCGGGTTGATTTACAGGCAGCCAAAAAACGGAAACAATTGCGTGTGCGAGAAAGGTTCTACGGACGATTCTTAACTGCTTTGCCGAAGAAAATATGAGTCTAAACCCCGTTTCCAGTCAGCGATATTTAAGGCAAAGTTTTTAGGAATCATAAAAGTTGGTTCGTTGGTTTTTGAGATATCCGAATTAAATTAATTATGTAGATTCATTTTGATATTCCATTGAGCATTTGCCGGAATCGATCAGATTCTACATACATATGTCTCCCATACAACCGATTATTTAGATGTTTAAACTTCATTTTACAAATTGCTGACTCAAAACTGGTTTTAGGCCCATAGTATCTTAGGTAAAGCTTTTCAGAATGTTCCGTAAAACATTTCCCACATACGTGATTTTATGGTGAAAAAAATTTACCCGCTCTAATCTATATAGTATAAATGTATGTCAGCCTGTACGCACGAGCGACGCCAACAATGTCTGCTCACCTAACGTCGACAACGACACATTGACCGTGACAGAGAAATTTACAAAGACGCCGCAGTGTGCCTAGAGTCTAGACCCCAAACTGCTTAGTTGCAATATTTAAACGCGAGAAATTTGTGTCAATATGTATGTTTGGTATATTTTGTTTATAATATATACATACATATTTAATGAAAACAGTTGTTCGCGTACCCTTGCAGTTGCAGTACAAATTCAACAACAACCAAGTTCCAGCGATATTTGTTTATCGATGCTCTAACCGCAAATTATCGATATTTGTGAGCTTTGATAATTTTTGTATTGAAGACGTTCTCGAGAGATCGTAAAAGAGAAAGTAACAGTAAATTAACAGGAAGATTTTGGAACGAATAAATATTAACAGGTGACAGTAAATTAACTTTTTTTGAGGATTCACAATGAGTTTTTGATGTATTGTGGACGTCTTAAATATATATACAAATTATTGTCACAGGTGAATAGCTGACTGGCCAGTTTGATACTTTATATGACTTGAAAGTTTCAGCGCCTGATTCACAATGGGAAGAAGAGGAAGACCTCCACTCCGTTGGAATATTATTTTGATGTATTGGCGCCACGTAGCGAAAGGAAGAAACGACTGGCGCGCTGTTGTTAACTCGGCTATAATCGCGTAAGCGGTGTCTACGCCAATTAAGAAGAAAAGAAGAACAAATTATTGAAAATTTTCTTTGAGTATTTTTTCTCTCTTTCAAAATTAGTCACAAAAAATCGCTAACCTGCTAGTTTGACATAACTTTGACAGTTAACAATTTGGCGATGTACAGATATTCAAAGCACACTCGGTTTAAGCTCTTGTTAGAATCAGATAAAAATACTAAATTTGTGGCCAAAAAATTGGTTATCGTATATTTCATTCTCTTACCGAAGCTTATCAATAGCCTCTGAGGACCGTCTGACAACATTTAATTATTGCATAATAATTATAACAATTTTCTGCAAACATGAATATTTTCCAAACCACTACCAGTTAAAAACTTTCGATGCATAAAAACTCCGTTTTACGCTCTTCGTATATGCCCAGAAATTGTTTGTTTACACTTTTTTACAAATTACGATTCTAATGAAATACAGAAGAGTGGTATGTGATAACGGTTACGTTTCAATTCGCAAAGCGGTAATTATAAAACAAGGTGAATCACGAAGACAAACGTGCCATTTTGAAGGTATGATGTTGAAAAACTGAAGATAACCAGCGAGAACGTGTTCAAAAGAGAGCGCGATGCGGTTTTCAGCAAATTTATGAAGACTAACTGCTAATAATTGAGAGCTTCGTGACTCTTTGTCACGAGTACTGTTAACTGCTAATTGAATTAAGTTGAAATTCTGATAATTTTTATGCCAATAATCTTAACTAAACTAACTCCCCTAATTCTATAAGAAAACACTCCAGCTCTCAAAGTGTTCGACGCAATACCCGCCGGGGGAAGCAGAGGAAGAGGAAGACCTCCACTCCGTTGGAAGGATCAGGTGAGAGGTACCTGGCTACGCTTGGAATATCCAATTGGCGCCACGTAGCGAAAAGAAGAAACGACGGGCGCGCTGTTGTTAACTCGGCTATAATCGCGTAAGCGGTGTCTACGCCAATAAAGAAGAAGAAGAAGAAGAATTCTATAAGAATAAGCTGTAACAAAATTCGATTATTTATACTAGATCTTCTAAAAATTTCAGTTAGAAATCTCCCAGTCTCTACCGGCGGCAATCGATAGGTTCGGTTCGGCTGTAATCCAAACTGAACCAATTTTATTAAGCAACCATACAAAGTATTTTTGAAATTTGACGTTTCCATCGAATCATTGCATGAAAATAACGATATACATATGTATGTCGATTATACGATGACATAGCTTTGGAGTACACCAGGTAAATAACTTAGTGCTCACCGACTGTAATGTGCTTATGTCTCTATTAATGCGACGATACATCCAATATTTTAACCTCGACTTCTTTGGGTACTTTGTATCGGTTTATGCTATTTTTGACGATGTCTCGATCTATTGAAGGTGTTTTTAAGGAATTTTATTACACAATATTCATAAAAGTTTTAAATTGGAATATAAGATAGCGCCCCCTATTGGTAAAACTTGTATACACGCTTTGTAAAAGAAAAAATACTATATTGCTCCAGATTTATTCGAATCGGTACTTCATCATAGATGTTTATTTTTCAGACATAAAACATTCGTTTTGTTGACCCACCTTAATATCTACATATGTACATTTACATAAATATGTACATATTTGTAGTACATATGTATGTACATGTATGTATATTACAAATATACAATTACAAGCTACAATTTTATTGATTATGTGAATTCCCTTAAAATAATTTTAACAGTAAAGCCTATTTACCGATTACAATTGGTTGTACTATAGATTCATATTAATATACTTACTTATGGACAAATTTGCTTGCAATACAAAGTTCGCTTCCCGAAGCAACGATTTCGCAAATAAAATTATTACAACAACAACAAAAATGCGCACCAAAAACGCTCAGAACCTCCTCACACAGCACTTGTGTATAAATTTGTAGAAACAATACATGTGTGTATGTACATATACATATGTATGTACATATGTATCTAAAAACATTCCTTCATATATCGATAAATATGTATGTAGATATGAATAATTCTTTAAAACACGATTCTAACACGTGTTGGACCCATATAAGTAGATACATATGTATGTATTGTATATTTCATATACAAATACATACTGATTTACATACATAAGTATATTCATAGCTAGATAAACCAAAATAAAATTGGCAAGCGTCAAAGTTCGAATTCGATTCATTCATGTAAAACAACAGACTTTCATTCTTATACATACATATGTATATATATGTACATATGTACATACATACATATGTATTTGCCCATAATTTCAAGTGTTGCCTGTCACTCAGCAACAGAATTCTAATTCAAATACCAATAAATGGCAAGCTTAGACTCCAAAGAGAATTCTAAACAACACGAATAATTTGCGCTTTCTAGGAAACATCAAAGCGGAATTCCACGAGCGCACATTAATTGAGCGGAGTAATTACATACATATGCATTTGTATGGAAGTTAAAGAAACGCACTTCAATTAAAATATGCACATACATTAGTATAACATACAGCGTCATTCAAACTGTCAATACACCACTGTGCGATCGAAATGCGCCAACGATAAGCTCCCAGCGCTCGCAAACCGCTCACCGTCGCTCAGAGTGCTCGCTATTTGTTGTGGTTCGTTGCTTTTGGGCGGCTCTCTTCAGTTTGCTCGCTTTGCCGCTTTTTTCCCGCGATTATACATACACAGTTATTTACCAACATCAGCTGTGTTGTGCCGCTGCTTTTTCGTGGACGCCCCTCCAACGCGCCTTTCACTCTCTTTCTCTTGCTGCATGCAATTTGTTTACCTCGCAGGTATTTCTTGTTAAAACAAATTTGAATAACCTGCGAACCGCGATCATTCGGCTTTGCTCGCTTCCAAGCGACTGCAATTTTTTCTGTTTTGATTTCCACTTTCGTTGAGTTAATTACACTCGCAACCGCAAAACCGTCGGCATTCTTGCATGATCTGCAAATTTTTGGTTATTACTGATTTGTACATATGTATGTATGTATGTATGTTTTTATAGTTTTGCGGGTATTTCTATAATTACCGTTGTCCAACGTCATTCATAACAGCTCACGTAATCGCTTGCTTTGTTTCGCCCGACTGAATTTACGGTTTCTGTATTGCGAAAAATCGCAATCAAAATAATTACACGACGATTACTCCCTGTACATTTAGCTGTTAATGGGAATACTTCTGGTTTAAACGATGTACACACATAGGACTTTGTATACAGTATAATGCTATAAAGTTTATACAGTTTTATTTAGACTTACATTTGTATTCTCTGAGCAGTTTATATGTATGGATGTATTAAGCTTGCGACGAAATGTGCAACAAGTTTCATTACCGATATCGGAGCACCCTTACAAACTGAACGTTGAAATTCTTTTTCATATCTTCCCAGGACAAAACTATAATCTTCGAACATATTGCTCAAATCGGACCACTATAACAATTAGTAGCTATCATAGATCTTTATAAAAAATGTTTGTGGCTAAGTAACCATAATGCGACTTGCAGATCGTTTATGAAAAACAAAGCGGTTGAAAGAAGTAGCAAAATGACAATTAGAAATTCCAAGTGAAGCCAGGTCCTTCTCCACATGATCTTTACAAGGTAGTGGAGGTCTTCAACGTCCTTTGCTTCTCCCAGTACTGCGTCGATTAGTCTCAGAGCTGGAGTGTTTTCATCCATTCGGACGACATGACCTAGCGCGTAGCTGATACTTTGGATGTTGTTGTGATTTATGTGAGTACCTGCCGACGACGGTCTTATCTCACGGTGCTTTCCTTGAAGCACATAGATCAATACAATGTGCTGATCAGCGCTCCAAAGTATAAATGCATTTTGCACGTATTTTTGTTTCCAATTGGTTTAAGTGGATAGGGACACCTTTGCCACCTTGGTCGGGTACGAGGCTGATCTAAAACCTCTGCCGTTCTTTGGGTGCGGCACCCGGCCGCCTTGCGACATAGTGCATATGGATTTTAGTCGCCTCTTACGACAGGCATGCCTTACCACGGGTAAATCTTACTTTGGTTTGGTAAAAATAGAACGTTATTCAAAAATAATGAAGCTGCGTCCGCGGTCGAAATGCATCCACAACGTATCACTGTTTGGTCTGGATTTTGAGCTGGAGGACTAATTGGAACATACCTTTTTGAAAATGGTGTGATTTAACACTACATGATTTCTTCTTAAGGGAAACTGTGTTTTCTATTTTGGGACACCCCTTACATAGAATTTCTATAATAAAGACAACTGAGAAGGGATATAGTTTCCAAAGTTAAAGAATGTCTTTTCGTATTCGTAATTATTTTGAATACATTTCTTCTATCGTAATTTACAAAATTAAATGCTTTCTGAAACACCTTAATCTCTATTTTACTGGAAAATCGAGTTTTCTCGTAAAATAATCGATGTTTCGAATGTCAGGAATCGATTCTTAATCGACTTCGACTACTGAAGATCGATCCCGAAAAATCGATTATTTTTTTTTCAGTAATCCCTACTGGTAATCGAGTTTATCCCTACTGGAAAACAGAAAATTTGAAATAGACACCTCTTAATAATAATATTAAGAGCTCATCTTTTGAGTGACTTTCTTTTTCACATTTTCGAAAGTTTTTAGTCTGTTTTTCAGTTGAAAAAAAAAGGTTGACTCAGAATGACACACCCTAATATATAGCTTCCTAACAATTAACTCTGATAAGATAAGATATCTTGATGCAGTGTTGCATCAAAGTGGTCCATTTGTTTGAGCATCTGACATAGTTAGTTCGATTCGCTAGATAGTAATGCTTGGCGAATCTAGGACAGCTAAGCTAGAGATCCATAGATAGAATGGAAGAATAGAAGAAGATAAAGTGTTAGAAATTTACTTATAACTAAAGAAAAATTGCTCGCATGCTATAAGCGGACTTCCTATTCCTCTCTGTTTCTTTTCCTGATGTATATAAGTACATATGTATGGGCGCTCGAAGCTTTCTAAAATCTAACTTAATATGTAGCATTTCTAAACCTAGCGTGTTCTTGTGTAACTCATGTGTTTTTGTTTTTGTTCAATAAATATTATTGCATGTCATTCGTAAACGATGCCTAGCATATTGCAAGTAAATACAAATATTTACACAAAAATTCAAATTGTAATTGATAACCAGCAATTACTGAAGTCACATGCATCAGCAGCACATGCCCAATAAAAGTGAAACTTCAATAAAATTGCAACCAGAATTCATAACCCAGCGAAGAATTGTGAAAGGTAAAGAATTGTTTTGATCTATTAGTCGAGATAGAGAAAGAAAATTCGAAAATAAAAAGTGAAAAGGAAATAGATTTTGATTCTCCAGTTTTTATGAAAAAGAATGTGTCGTAAAAGGTAAAGCGTTTGTTAGATACTACAGACGATTTTTGAGTGACATTGTGAGTATAATAAAACGTTAACATATGCGAAAGTAGTATATAAGAAATATGCAATTTGCTTACGGGGGTATTCTACTCTAGAATTTTTAAAAATTCGATTTTTTTCATATATTTAAAGTTTAGACCCTTAAGAACATATCCTCCAAAGGATTTTTAAAAATTAGGGACTATAACAGCATCCTTACTGATTAAGAATTTCTTTTGATTTTTTTTTTCGGACCACCAGGAGAGTCAGGATCAATGCCACCAGGATGCGCATTTGTTTTTTACACCTGTCTCTCCCCACAAGTGACAGCAGCTTTTGCTCATCGGTCGTAATATGCAAAGAGCAAATATTAAATTTAGTTTTAAACTTGGAAAAACGTTTACTGAAACATTTCAAATGATGAAAAAAGTTTATGGTGATCAGTGCCTATCCCGTAGTAATGTGCATGAGTGGTTTAAGCGATTCCAAGAAGGTCGTGAGGACCTCTGTGACGATCAGAAGTCGGGCCGGCCAAAATCAGTGATTACCCAAAACAATATTGGAAATTTATTAAGAATGAGCCGAAATCTTTTTTGCGTTACATGGAAATGGAGTTAAATATCACCAAAGACTCCACTCATCGCATTTTGATAGATAAATTGGGTCTACGGAAGGTGTGCTCCAAGTTTGTTCCGCACAAATTGACTGACGATCAAAAATTGCAAGCGTCGGATTGAATGTTGGGTAATCCGACGCTTGTGACCTATTATTTGACCAAAAATCACATTTTAACCATTAACCACTTTCCGTATTCACCTGATCTGGCACTCTGTGGTTTTTACCTTTTTGGAAAAGTTCATTTGCCCAAGAAAGGACACTGAGGCAAAAAGGACACTGAGGCCAAAAGGCAACGACCGATATTCTCAAGAGCATTCCGAAAAAGACCTTAAACACTCATTTGAAATGCTAATTGACCGGGCTAAACGCTGTATCGAAGCACAAGGAAACTAATTTGAATAAAAAAAAAACTTTTGAAAAATATGAATTTTTCGTTGTTTTTTTAACAGTCCTGTTTCTTTTGTGACAGACCTTGTATGCTGGCACAGATGTGTTGCAATCAGTGATAGTATCAGCCAGACTGTTGAGTCAATTTGAATTAGCAAAGTCAGTTGAGAAAATGTAAGTCAATTGTTCATTTAAATTTTCATAGATTTCATAATAAATTTGCAAATTACGTGTTTTAATTTCATGTCAGACGATCTTGTTTAAGAATCTGTTATACATATACAGATATGTATGTATGTTGCTATGTATTTTCATTGTAACAGTACAATGCATCTATGTTTAAACTTTTATTAATTTGAGAATTCTCTGAAACGTCAAGAGATAGACGTTTTTCATACATTTTTATGTTGAACAAAGTTGCACTAGATATTTCTCAATGACAATTTGTGCAATTGCGATTCCGAGAAGCTTCAAATAAAAACGAATATTCGCAGAAAACATGCAATTTGTTCTTGAATATAAACAAAGTAAAACTCAATGTATATTAATTGCGCAATTAATGATAAGTTGAGTTGAAGCATTTCACTTAATTGTAAAGATATTTCGCAGATAGTGATTACATAGGATTTTAGGGTTTGAAATAGTATATTCCGTATTTCCAATATAATCTAGAGCTCAGTAAAGTTGAAGAAATCTTAAGTGAAAGTTAATGCAACATTTCCTTATAACACTCAAGTGTAATTTGATTAATTTCGACGCAATTGAGTTAATCTCGTTAAAAAATAAATGACTTAATTTATATTTACTTGTCTAATTTCGGTACTTCAGGCTTTGTTGATTTTCTATTGAACTTTCAAGTGTGAGCACAGCTAAATGCGAGTAGCCATTAAGCTTCTTAGTACCGTTATGTAAGTGCAAATATTTTGTCGTTAATTTGATAACAATTTACAAAGCAAACAATTTTAAATTAGTTAACTAACTAGCTATTTTATGGGGGGCAGACGGATTTTTGATCGCCGTTTTGCGACTTCTATTTCTTGTCTGCCCGTTAATTTGCACAAATGCCCCACAAGCATCTCCGTGGTGAATGTACAATTCGTTATGTAAGTATGTTTATATAAAGTTAGTTGTTGGGACTCTTAAGCGGATTGCTGTTTGCCGACAGTTTTTGCTTAATTATAATAAATTTATTTGCATACGATTTGTTAAGGATTAATTTATGCAGACAGACGCATTAATTAGACACAATCAAGGCGAAAAAATTGCGAACAATTCGAAACTTGAATTCGAACAAAAGTTTTACGTCCTCAAAAATTTATTGTAGCCACGAGAATATTTACACATTTATTATAATTTTGGTTATTTTTATCATGTAGATAAATACTTACTAGTAGACCCCGGCCACCCGTTGATGTGCCTAAGTGATATATGTACATAAGTATATATTTTGTATGAGATTAAGCTATTGAATACAGTGAAGTATTATTTATGAAGATGGAATAGAAAGTGTTTAAAGTTACACATACTTAAAATTTTAATAATACTCTAAAATTTGAAAATTATTCACACAACTTTTTTTTAAATTCTGCAAATTAATAACTTTTAAAGTTTTTAATTGGCAACATTGAACGTTTAATATAATGAATGGGGTAGGTGTGGGTTTTCCAAATTTAAACCACAAGCGACATTGTTTGGCTCTGATACTTATTTATAAGCTAAACGAAATTAGAACTGTAGTCTTTTGAATGAAATCATAGATTTTACCAGTAGCATTGGATTACTTGGAAACTTGATTATTTCTCTCTTCGGTCAAAATTGTTGCTTCAATAATATTTTTTGAGATCTTCTTGATAACCAACGTTCCATAAGTGAGGTGTATTCAAATTACCCAGAAGAATTATAGGTGAACCATCCTCAAACAAAGATTATGTGATGGCATTCCGGGAATATCCAGCGGATTTAAAAACATGAGGGGAACGATGCAGTTATTTCGTCTGCGGGGTTATTATATGAAGAAACAACGAAGAAGCAATTTCTCATTTCGGATTGAGATGGAATAAATATACCAATATATTTGCAATAGAAAGCACTTTTGAACCGTGGGGGAACAGATCGAATAAGTAAACAAAAGCGCAACCGTTCAACTTTCGGTAAAAGCAAAAACCCGTTGGTCATATCCATATAGTCGTAATGCACGAACCCTGCTTTCTGAATTCTACATTTTGCAAGGACGGAGACACGCGATTCCAAAAAATAAAAACAACAAAAACGTTTCACGGACTCTTTTACGCTGGTGGCATTACCAGTTGTTGCAAATCCGAAAGTGTCTTTGATTACGTTTTCGTGGGCTTCGCTGCTCCACTGATTGTTGAAGTTTCATCTTCTTCTGGTCATTTTGCTCAAAATAATATTTTTTATACTCTAGCAACATGGTGCAACAGAGTGCAATAATTTTATATACCTAACGGTTGCTTTTATCACCTAAAACGCGCAAGCGTAACTTCAGTAAAAATTGAGATATCTTAATTAAACTTGGTACAAAAGGCGAGTTCGAAGATTGGCATAATCGGACCACTACCACGCCTACAAACTGCCTTTTAGCACTAAATTAAGATACAAAACTATAATTTGAGAAAAAGAATTTCGGTAGCAAGGGACACTTGTGGGCAAAATATTTTCTAAAAATAGGAATGGCCCCGCCCACTATATACATATCTCCTAAACACTTAAAACTACAACAGCCAAATTCGCTTAGGATAATTCTTATGAGAACTCCTACCGACAGTCTGAAAATTATTGAAATCGGATTATATCCCCGCCCTCTCCCCACATAGGGTTTTATTAAAAACTACAAAATGCGAGTTAAATCAACAACAAAATTTGCCAGAAACATTAAATTTTAAGCCCAGGATGATACAAGAGGGCTTTATCGGAATCAGGGTCTAAAATTATCGTTGGGTGTGGCACCGCCCACATTTTGGTGAAATTAATAATTGTGTGCCTGTGTGCCAAAAATAGGTTGAATCGGAGTAATATTTTCTTTAGCTCCACACAACTAATAGAAAGATTTTCGAACTTCCAGTTGCCTTTATACCGTATACATCGGCAGAAAAATTGTTCTAGACTTCATATAACTTACAAACCTTGGCACATTTTGGGGAGGCTTCTAAAAATCATATGCGGTGATCAACATCTGGTTCCACTTTATCGAAATTCGAACGAATATTATCCGTCCAAGAGTTGCTATTTCGATTATTGCATATTTTTGAATCAATAAGCTTTGTCATCACTGCAGCAAAATCCAGCAACAATGATTTTAAACATGTTCCACCATGGTAAGATGTAAAACATAGTAGCTAGGGATGAAGCCTTAGTAAGACCATCTCCGTCCGTCACCGGAAAAAGGAAGTGGAATATGCTACATTTATGAACCCATACAGGAGACCAACTCCAACACTCCTATTTTAATCAATCTCTTTTTTTTAATTATTAAACTTCATTAAGTTTCAATCCCATTTCCAAAACCATCTGGTATTTCCTCTGAGTAGTTTATACATATATGTACATATGTTATAAGCCGGCCGGTTTCTACTAAATTTCTTTAACATTGCTTTCAACTCTAGAATAGTGTCAGACCTGCGTTAGTTAAAGAATTATAGAAATAGTTCTTTGGAATTAAGGGCAGACTCCGTTAGGACATTACTAGAAATTATAATAACACTACAAAATTATCGATTAGTATAACGGGCCTGAAACCTTGACCAAATATACTGATACCATTCTCTTGCAACCATTAAAATATCTTGGACAATTCGCAAACCACCTTTTCTCGGGTGCGTTCACAACTTAGACGCATTTAATTGCAAAGGTCACGCATTAAGCAACAAATCGGCAATTAAAAGTGTTGCCGTTCCTTTTCATTTTAATCATTGCCGCTCATAACAGTTGCAGCTAAACACGAAAGCCATCCAAAATTTTACGCAACTCGCGGTCATTCATTCGCTGGCGCTAGATATTACATAAGCGTGCCATAAACAATAAGCGTTTTCATACAATTTATAATATTTTCGTTCCCTTTACGGCCTCTTTTTCGCCCTTTTTAGCGGTAAACTGGTTTGCCTCAAAGCCACACGCCGGCCAAAGTCGAGCAACGGTGCTCAGTGACGTTTAATTGCGCGCAAACATTTATCGCAACTTAGCTGGCATCTTTCAACAAACTTTTAATTTCGCTTTTATTTTCAGCTAATTGCGTTATTTTCTTCAAATGATGTTTTTAATTTGGTTGATATCACGAAAGAGATTTCTATCAAATGACCGTGAATTCGTGATTTGATGAATGGCTTTTTTCCATTCGCTTTTGATGTTTCCATTCAACAGCTTAGACGCATTTCAGGGCTGACCAATTGCCAAATGCTTAAGTACTTAAGTACTTGCGACCGCTTGCATGTAAAACGCAATGGACTCATGATGGCTGCCGTTTGCCTCGACATTTGTCACTTCAGTGACAATTACAAATAGCGGTAATTATTGAATATTGCCGACACTTATGATTTCTACGCTTTTTGCCTGCTTCTTCGCTTATCAAATGACAGCGCTTAATGCCACTTGAGTGGCTATGATTACTGATAAGCCAAGCAACAAAGCCGCCGCATATCATCACTCTGCCAACTCGTAGTTCTGCAGCTGATTATCGCTGCACTTGTTTTGACGCGATTAAAAATAATAAAAAATGTTGAAAAAACGAAATCATTTACCATTCATTTATTGGCGATGTCTAACTAAAAAAGTTAATAAGCAATTATGAGGTAATTCGTCAGTAGCAGATTACCAACACGTTCACTGAATTGATGGCGCTTTTTGTCAATCACTGAAGTGGAATAATTGACTTTACAAACTAATTTTTATGTCCTAATTACGGTTTTTAGCGGCAAATACTAATTATCTTTCAATTACATAATTTGGTAAAATTTCGATTGTCAACGATAGTGAATTGAAATTTCTAACGAGCGTAATAATCATAAGTTAATGTGCTCAAATAAATATATGTATGTATGTATGTAGGTTTAGGTCCAATGAACAGTTACTTATGAAGTCTAATATTATCTGATAAAATAATATTTTTTTAAGGCAGGTTTTTTAAATCATGTTCACGTTAATCGAATGGTTTTAAGAAAAAAAGTTGGAAGGATGCCATTCCTCAATGTGTAGGATGAAAACAACAAGATTACAAATTCAAGGATGCGAGAACTGCTCAAAGAGAGCTGCCATCTGTTTAAAGTAAATATCTGAATCCAATTATACATACAAGTATTATATTAAAAATTATTTCTGTCGGATGTATTTTCGAGAATGGTGGCTGCTTTTGAAAAAAATTGCTTTTGTGTAGCGAAATACCTCAAAATCGGACATACACGATGTATTTCTCCGGCTAAGGGAGCTGCCGTTACAGAAGCTAGAACTCAGAACCAGACGGCACCACCAATACCTTAGTCCTGATGTTTTTACGTAAGTTCTTAAAAAAGAACTGACTTGCAAGACTTACGCCAGAACAACTTTTACAAATCGTTCAACTTTATTACGAAAATTCACGTTCTGTAAAGAACACTTCGCTCAATGTCTGGTCAACATAATCGGCTTACTGAGCCATCTTGAGACCCAGCATTCATTATTGGATAGTATTCGACCGAATAGACCTCGCAATGAAGAAAATATAGCAGTCGTGGCTGACAGTGTACACGATGACCGTGGAGAGTCAATTCGGCGCCGTTCGCAGCAAATCGGACTGGCTTATGGAACGACTTGGCGCATTTTACGACGAGATCTTAGTTTGAAAGTGTACACAATGCAGCTTGTGCAGGAACTGAAGCCGCTCGAACTTCCCAAGCAACATCTCTTCGCTCTATGGGTTTTTGGAAAGTTCCAAGAAGATCCGACGTTTTCTAGTCAAATTTTGTTCAACATTTCTGGCTCAGTAGGTATATAAACAAGCGAAATTGCCGCATTCGGGACGAAGAGCAACCTGCCAACGGTTTGGAGTGGTTTTTGGGCCGGTGCCGGCAGAATCATGGGTCGATATTTCTTCAGAAATGATACCGGGGATAATGTAACCGTCAATGGCAACTGTTAACGCGTCATGATAACCGACTATTTCATGCCTGAAATTGAAGCTCGTGATTTCAGCGACATTAGGTTTCAACAAAACGGTGCCACTTCTCACATATCACATCAATCAATGGATATAGGAAGAGAACACTTCGGTGAGCATATAATTTCACATCTTGGGCCGATCGATTGGCCACCTAGATCTTGTGATATCACACCGTTAGACTTTTTCCTGTGGGAATATATAAAGTCTAAAATCTATGCCGGCAATCCTGCTTGGATTCAGGCCTTGGAGCAAAACATCAAGAATGTCATTCGCCACTCGAGTCGAAAATTGAACTCAAAGCAATCCAATTATTTGGATTCTTAAGTCTTAAGCCCCTAATCCATATAGAATTCCAATGTCTAATGAACAAAAAATTCGGTTCAGTGTTTGAAATAACTGCATGAACGCCTAGATGGCGCCACTGTTCTTTCGTTAATTGATATTTTTATGAAACATAATTAAGTCAGAACGAACAAATCAAAGTTCATTACAGTGCAGGCACTCTGAAAAATTTGGGTATTTACATACCTACATACATATGTACATATGTATATAGATGCGTTGATATTTCAAACCTTATTTGAATAACTTTTGTAAATTGAAGCTTAGGATGGCTCAGACTAAAATAAAATATGCATGAAAAACCAATAAGTTCAATTTTATGCACAGACACATACCTAAGCACACATGTAGAAGACACATGCCTTGTGTTGTCTCAGAAGCAATCAATGAGCGTTTGTCAGCCTTGCATGCATATGTATGTATTAGTGTATAGATATGTTTTTAGCATAATCGATTCCGTCGAAAACACTCATGTTCCTGTTTGATATACCAAGAACACCACAAACATTCTATTGATTGCATTGTAATGCCTGATAGAGTTCCGTGGGGTTCAAATTAAATTTATGCATCACATGGAAAGACGGAAGAATTGAGCAGTATTTATATTTCTAGAAATAAGTTTTACGTTGTCTTACTAAATTTGTTTGATTTGCTGAGAAAACTTTTAGTCAAGTGCACTTGCAAGAATATGTATGTATGTATGTATACACATTTGTATATAAATTATTTAAATCAAAGGCATTGATTTTTCTGAGCATTAAAACAACAGTTATTTTAGTTAAATAAATACAATTTGCTGAAACATTTTTTTTTTTGCAAATCCACTTAGCTCGTTGTGACAAATTTAAAGTGCTATGATGACACTTGTTATATAATATATTGACTTACGTAGATATATCTAGTGCAACAACGTCTACCCATGAAGCTATAGTACTTCATGCAATACATATTCCGTCTAGCAATAAAACAAATATTTTGTATCAACTCTTTTTACAAGCACTCACAGCTGAATGAGTTCAGCAAATTCGTTTCGGGGAAGTGGCAAATGACATATCATATTTATGGCCCTCGAAGTGTAGTCATTTGCAGTGGCGCTCAGAAATATAGCAAACATTTTGAAAATTATTTTTTCTTCCGCGTAATTCGTCAACTTAGCCTTCGTTTGGATATTTAGGTTATTGTTTTTAGGCTAAAAAGTTCGGATAATTTTAAAAATTCGACCTTATTGTAGCTATGTATATATGTATATCAAGTTTGTCCGGAAAGTAATAGGACTGAGTCGATTTAAAACAATTTAAAAACTTTCAAAATAGGTTCCTTCTGCGTCGAAGCAGCGCTGCCAGCGCGATTTCCAAGCATTGAAGGCGTTACGGCAGGCATTCTTCGGAATAGCCTTGAGAGCCGAGGTGCATGCTGCTTGGATCCCCTTTCATCGGCCCTTTCAGGCAAGGAAACAAAAAAGTCCGGGGAGGGTCACATCTGGGCTGTAGGGTATTTGGGGAAGCGTTGGGATGCCGGCCTTGATTAGGTAGCTGTTCACAAGAAAGGTGGTGTTAGGCGGAGCGTTGTCATGGTACAACTTCCAATCGGCTGAGATGTCTTGTCGGACCCGATTGACCCTTCGTTTGAGTCTCTTGAGGACTTCCACGTAAAACTTGGTGTAGACGGTTTGTCCAGGAGGAAAAAAATTCATGGTGGACGATGCCTTTGATATCAAAAAACACAATGAGCATCGTTTTCACTTTGGATTTGCTCATTCATCAGCGACCTCTTCCCGGCCCACCAAAAAGGCCTGGTGCCACTGAAACACACCACTTCTTGCTAAAGCAACATCTTGGTAAGCCTGCTTGATTTGATATCAAACTTCTATGTCACAGATTCACCGAGTTTCACACAGAATTTAATCGCGTACCTCTGCTCTAACGAACGCTGCATTTTCGGCTTGCACCACTCACAGAAACACGTCGCACGAATATGTTTGTCCTGACTCTCTAGGTGATCGGAGATAACTGGCCAGCCGCTCGTTCGTTAGCTAAGAACGCCCTCTACCGAATCTAGTTGACACGCGCACGCTCCGAAGTACAGTCGCGGAAGACATGTACACGAATTTTAGCGATCCTGCGACTGTTCGATAGCATTTCTATGAATCTACGATTTCTCTTTAACTTCCAAATTGGCCTAAGTCCCTGTGAATACCTAGCATTGTGGTTAAGCTTCGTTCAGCAAAGATCCTCTTGAGGTCTGAGAACAGAAAAAAGTCATCTGCTTTAAAAAGTCACCGTGAAGTTAGCGCGTCGACGGCAGGTACTCACTTAAATCACGACGATTCAACTAACCTTCATATATTTAGAATATTAATTATCTTGGTCTTACTCATTTTAAGGTATTCTAAAGTATTTTTTTGATTTTTTATAATTTTGCCCGAAAAAATATCTCTTTCTTTTGGACGTCCATTAGATACATTATCTTCATGAATTTTTGGTTGATTTTGCGAACTTCTTTGGATATTGTCGTTAAAAAAAACTTGAAATATTTATTTTATTTTCGCCAAAAATTGTAAGAGGGTGGCCACTTTCGCTCACTAACTCTATAGTTATGCAGTACAAAATTTATTGACATCACTGTAGTCGGCAAACAGTATCACATTGAACTTTGTGAAGTGTGCCAATATTAAAAGGGTGTATACAAGCTATACATAAGTACTTGTAATTTTATTTGTTTAGGTATATGGGTTTAAGCACTCCTTTATTAACGTGATACTCAAAAGGTATCCAATAACAGTATATTTTTCTGCAAACAAATTCTTGAAGAGCCATTATGTTTGAATTGTACATACCTTGTATATTTAAATAAATGTTTAAACAAAATTTTAAGGTTTTTCAGACACCAAATTAAAAAGATTTTAAAATATACATTAGAATAATGCAATAGAAACATAGAAGAGCTCGCCTACTCACAGCCTGTTAAAATTAATATTTGTTTAATTCACTTGCAGCTTCATCAAACACCTTAGATAGGAGTTGAGACCCAACGGCATCAATATAAAATTGCTTCTCGAAGTCAGAAGAAGCGAAAAGATTTGTGAAAAATGTCCACAACTACTGAAGAACCCACAACAGCGTTAGATTTCACTTCGCCGTTCACCGGCAGCAGTAATGGAGATCTAATAGCGACGCCAGCGTTAAATAGCGAGGAGTTTGCCAATCTAACCTACGATGATGAAAAGAGCATCTTCACACATCCCACATTAGCAGAATACTACAATAGTGAGTATCGCTTAGATCTGCCTTACTAAAGAATAATATTATTTTTCATTCTCCCGCAGACCTCACGCCCTTCGTCACACTCTGCATATTCGTCTCCGTCTTAACATTTATGCTCAACATTTCCATATTTCTCACGACCTTGGCTAAACTTCAGCAACGTCTACGCAAGCCTCTGCTGGCTCCATCGATAGCGCTTGTGTCCTTGTACCCGCTCATCAGCCTCGCAGCGTTGCTCACACTACTCTTGCCGAAGCTATGGTTCACCTTTCACACTGTTATGCATCTCTCGTTTACGGTCGGCGCCGTTTTCTTCTATCAGTTGTGCAGCCATTTTATTGGCTCCGAGACCAGTTTCATTAAGGAGACAGCGGGCATGGCTGTGCCGATTAAGACGCCACCATGTTGTTGCTGTTGCATATGTTTACCAGGTGTGACGCCCACAAGGGGGCGATTTGTAGTATTGCGATGTCTCGTGTATCAAATGGCATTCGTTCAGGGGAGCATAATGTTGGTGTTGAATGGCATCTTCTACAATGATATGGTGAGTAAAATGAACCTATGTCGGTTGACATGACATAGCGTTGTCTAAACTACTTCACGATAATTTTGTCAAAAATTACAGTTACTGGGCACTAGTCTCATAAATTCATTAGTTCTTCTTAGGCACATCAATAATTTTGAAGGGCTAAAATCAAAGCTCAGACATATTAAAATCTACAGATTGTATATTTGATCATATTTACTTGCAAGTCGAAATTTAGCTCCAAAATGTAAATTTCTTTAGGATACTCAGGTTCAGATACTTTTAACTCTGCTACTCCAACCTCTAAGGGACCAGCATTCCTTCCTTTCTCCCTGCTATATCTCGAGATCATGATTAGTTGAGTTTGTAGAAAACTAAAGAAAATCCAGCATAAATATAACTTCTTCTGTATTCGCCATTATTAAATGGTTGAGCTCTAAGAAACCATGAAAATACTTTCTCTTACAAAGAAGGTTTTGAAACTTTCAGTCTTATTTTCTAACTAGTTTAGTATTCGGAATCGATTTTTACATCGATGAGTGTTAGGGACATTGAATTTAGAGTTTATAGGGCATTTGGAGGTTTTCTTAGAATCCAAAAACATCGATATTCTCACCTTATTGAACTCAATCCATTAACTAATCAGTTCATGTAAAATGAAATTTCTTCTACGTCTGACGTGCTTTTGCTGGAGCTAATTAAAATACATCTGACTGAAGAATATGGACTCAGTAAAAATAACCAGCTATCTACAAAACACTTAACGCAGCTCGTATGATATCAATTATATGATGAATCGTAGCAAGTTTAGGATATAATTATAGGGGTAGAATTAAAAAAAAATTTTTTTGCGCAACACATTGTAAGAAATCACACGATTATATAATATTGAAATTAGTCGGTTATACATGAATTCTAGAAATTTATTATCAAAAAATCTAATTATCTCCTCGTGCAGTCAATAAAAATTTAGTATTTACCTTATTTGTTATAACTGAATTCCAGAAATATTTTAGCATCAAATAATCTAATTATCATCTCGTCGAAAGAAATATTGTATTGAACCTTATTTGTTCCGCCTGAAATCCAATAAAAAATTTATCAACCAAAAATCTAATTATCACCTCGTACAGTCGATAAAAATATGGTATTTAACTAATTTGATATTAGAATGATAGTAAAATTCAGTAGAGTCTATAGTATAGACCAATTAGTACCAGCAAAAAGAGTCATTGGGGCGCCACACCAAGTGTTTGTTGTAGTAATTGTCTAACGCCAATAATATAGGTAAATAAAGCCGAAGCCCGCCAACAGCCGCTGGCAATGATATAAATAAAATACAAATATTAGACTATTTAGATAATCCACAACAACGTGTATTGTTGTTCTTACAACAACAACAAATGTAGTCGAGCATTTAAAAGGCATCTGACATTTAGGGTGATATAGCCTCGGTGGCGCAGTAGGCAGCGCGTAAGTCTCATAATCTTAAGGTCGTGAGTTCGAGCCTCACCCGGGGCATTAATATTTTTTCGATTTTATTCAAATAACTATTATGATTCTTACATATTATTTTTAACTTAATGTGAACTGTAAAATAATGTTGATTACATTTTCCATTTCCAGGCCTTATTCCACGATGTGCAATACTATTTTCTGCCATTCATCATTACTTCTATTATACTCGGTTCATGGGGACTGAATATAACTGTGCGTGTGGTGAATAATTTACATTCGGATTATAGTACAACGGTGAGTTAAGTTGCATTTTCAATAATAATAACTAACTGTAATTTGTATTTAATTGTCGTTTAGAAAAAAATGTTCGCACTTCAGCTAATTTTATTGCTGTGCAAGATGCAGTATCTCATACTGGACAAGCAGCTGGATAAATTGTTACTGGGCGGCGACTATCCGATGAATCATATTATCTATAAGCAGTGTAAGCTACACTAATTTTGAACTAATTACAATTATATTATTGCGATTTAATCATTACTATCGCACCTTCCTTTTGCAGCTATCATCAACAGCTTAGTCGTCGTGGAGATGGTTTTGGTGTCGCTACTCGCTCAGAGTGCTTACAGAATTCCAGTTATAATCGACGATAATTGAAGGCAGGCTGTTTCATCTAATTTCTTAACCTTATAAACAATTACTTAAATAGTTTACTTAAATACTTACGTCTGTACTTATGTGGCTAGTTTGATTTAAAAGTAGTGCTCATCAAATATAGTTCTTATTTTATCACAGTAGTCCTAATGTATTTTTACGAAATGTAAGCTCTGGTTAATGTTTAGTCAATTGTCACAGGGCAGGTAGCTTAAAATTTAAACTTTAGCACGACTTTCCTTTTTTAAAATAATTAAAAAATTCAGCACCATTAATTTTATAAATGATAATGACAAAATTGTGATAAATAAATACTTTCAGTACATTGTAATCTACCATTAACTAGAATTTTACGTAAATATACTTAGATTTTTAAGTAGTGGATAATATTTTGTAGTGAAAAATATAAAATAAATCTATCATTATCTATATACTCTACTGTGTTCAGATACAAAACAATCTCAAAACAAGAAAAAACGTTAACTTCGTTTGAACGTTCCGTTGGTATGGCAGCTATTTTATAGATTGATAGAAAATAATTGAGGTTTTGCACTGTGCCCTCTCTTATATCACATATGGTCACAAAGGCCCAGCACTCTGAATAATTCCAGGAGTTTGCTGGGCGCGATGGAGTTGATGTGATCGCTGTCCACGCAGATGGATCATAGCCTGCTTCTAGAAATTTCTGGGCATTGTGGAATCAAGTATTCTAAATTTTCCGGTTCCATGCCGCAAAACGGGCAGTTTGCGCAAGAGATATGTATGTTGGACAAGGGTTTCTTAAATCTGCAGTGCCCAGTATAGACAAGGAGTCTCGGGGACGGTTGATCATATCTCTAAATCTTACGTTGTAACCTCACAGTAGTAACTTGGCTTGATATATTCCTGTTGCCTGATACCAGTGCCGTTCTCTCTGCACTTTCTCCATCTTGCGGAGCAACTCCTTTATGGTGTGGTATTCCTCCGCAATGCATGGTTCTGGTCCCATAATCTTAGAAGCCGCAGCAGGGCGGGCTAGTTCGTTGGCCAGCTAATTGCCCCCGACCTTTATTTGTTGTGACGACATTATCTTCCCTTTGCCAAAACCCCCTGCTTCTACTCATCAAGATGCAGCGGTGTGAGCTCCAGCATGACTTCAAGTTCTGCGGTTGTGCAAGTGCGCATTGCCCCTGAAGCGCAGACACAGGTAAGTCTTTGCAGCTTCGATAGTTGAATGGCTACCGAAGACTGAGTTGACTTCGATGCCAAAGCAACTGCTCTATAAGTGACAATAGGCTTTACGGTCATAGTATACATCCACCTGATGATACCTGACTTGCAGCCCCAGGATCTACCGGCTAGGCGTCTACATATCATCAGTGCCTTGGTGGCTCTGGACAGTGTTAATACCATGTGCCTATTGTACCGTACATCTTTAGGCATCTCCAATTCCCTACCACCAAGGGTTAGCGGGCTCAAGTCCGGAAGAGATCTTCGCTTTAAAAAAACGACGATGGTTGTTTTTGACGAGTTGATGTTTAACACTACCGTATTGAACCATCCCTTTGCTATCGGACTATGTCGCAGAAAGTATTCTCAATTTTACTTTGTGCCATTATGACAATGTCATCGGCGTACTCCTGGCACCGAATCCCATTGTTTGTGAGCAACTCAAGGAACTCATATACTACTAGGGTTTATATGTAGTAGGGGGATAGAACTTCACCCGTAGTACCAACAGTCTTCCTCCTAATACGCAGTACGGCCTCTGGCATACTGGCGCCGGCACATACCTCTACTCCAGTGCCTGGATGACGCTTGGAAGGGACGCAATATCAAAAACACCTTCGATGTCTAGAATGGCGCATATCGCAACATCGCCATTTTCCAGCGAATTCTGTCATCAGTCTAACGAAATGTGGCAAGAGATGCCGTCCGCCCCAGGTGACTTATAGTTCGAGAAGGCTATAGTGCCCGATATCTGCAGTTTCCACAAACATAATAAGAGAAGGACGTGTACAAAATTTCAGTCAAAAATTGACGGCTCATCACAACACGCTGACCATTCATATACATATATGTACATTTTATGAGGTCTCTGAGGTTTCCTTTCGGCGGTTATAAAATATTGAAATAAATATCTGCGAGCTTTAAGCGATTGGCCGGTATAAGGCGACGCATGATCATTGGCGAAACCATACTTATATAATATAGTACATCGTCACCTAAAATGCAACACAACTTATTATAGAAAAATTCGAAACTTCTTCTTCTTTATTGGCGTAGACACCGATTACGCGGTTATAGCGGAGTATATAACAGCCCGTCAATTGAAGATTCCAAGTGTATCCAGGTCCTTCTCCACCTGACCTATCCAACAGAGTGTGGTCTATCTCTTTCTCTGCTTCCCCCGGTGGGTATTGCGTCGAATATTTTCAGAGCTGGAGCGTTTTCATCCAATGCCGTCGTATATCTCGTACAGCTCATCGTTCCATAGGCAGCGGTATTCGCCGTTGCCAATGCGCAAAGAGCCATTCTCATCAGATGTTGTCTTTGTTCATGCATCTGCACAATATAGCAAGACGATGATGTGACTTGTAGAATTTGGTCTTTGTTCGTTTGGAAAAATCAAGCAAAAGTTATATTTGTAATAGAAATATGTTTTCCCATGTGTAATGGCCTTTCAAAGAGCGCCCAATGTTAGCCATCCAACTTATTGCATACGAATAAATAAACAAATAACACATAATATGTAGAAGCTTATGGTACTTTTGGCAATTAAATTGGAAAACTAAAAAATAAATAAATTCTCCTTTTAAACATATTCCGTACATGCTTACAAAAACAACAAAATCCTATATCACTTTCATAAGCAAATTAAATTGTTTTACACTCGGCTGCCAATGCACTAACCTTTCGGCTGAGAGAGCACTCAAATATGTCAACTGAACCTAAAGAGTAAAGCTTAGTGAATAGAATAAAAACTATATAATAGACACATTATTTTTTTGAAAATAGTTTTGTTAGAGATCATTTCAATATAAAAATGTTAGTTTTCAGAATAATTAATCCGTTAAAATTTTATAACAAAGTTTTTAAATTAAATAAAAAAAAACGTAAAAATAAATTTAAAAAGTCTCGACTCGCATACATATGTATGTATATAAAAATATTTAATATTTATAAACAAGTATGCAAATTTTGCTATAAATTTTTGTTTAAAAAATATTATTCTCATCTTCAGTTTTTGAATTCATCCTTCTCAATAAAATCTTCTTCACTGCTCATATATGTATCTACAAACCAGCTCAATCCTTTTGGCTTACTGGGTATACAATTCAACTGTAGTAATTTGCTGTTCGAATCAAATATTTAGTTCCGCTTGCCTGCTTTTAGGCGCCCAAATGAATTTAAATGCTTCTCTGCGCACACAAACACACTAATGACCTATTTTGCGCGGGAATTCAAAGTGCAAATGGAATTTTCAATCAATAAATCAAAGAGGCGCTAAGCACTAAAATGCGCAGGGCTATGCACGCATATCTGTTGGAATGCTATACACGCACACATGCATAAATAATTGCGGATATACATATACTCATGTATTTAGTGCCGTGAATGGGATTGAAAATGTGCTTTTGTTGCGAACCGGCCGCTGGTTCGTTAAACACTTCTGGTTAACTGAGCAAAGGAAGTGTATATTCGAGTATCGGAGAGGCTGCGAATTATTTAGCAGATGGATTGAAACAATCGCTGCACGATTTTAAGCTGATATGAAGTTAAATATGTTCGTAATGTATTACAGAATACAAAATCTCTGAATTTTTTTAATGGCACAATAATAAACAAAATTGAAACATCGCTACTTATTGAGTAAAGGCATTGATGCAGAACCATTGAATTGCTTTTTGTTAAAGTCCTTAGATCAAAGAAATGTTTGAGGTTGCCACTTGTTTAAAATTTTAGTTCTAGAATTTCAATGTCCATAATTTAATTCTTCGTTCTCATTTTCGAGTTAACACAATAAGAAAAATACAGTAAGAAAAATAGGAAAATGTTGTCGGCAGCTTAAGTGTAACATAATATACAATGTTTATAAACATAATTTTTGTTGACATGTTTACATACATTACATCGCGCGCTAACCGAATGGATAAGAAATATTTTCCTAGATTGCTACACACATTTCTTAAGTTCATGCAGAGTTTTATCTCCATATTAATTAGTGTTTGTTTGGCAGTTTTTTGTTTACGAAGCGAAAAGTTTGTCTGGCAATTTTTACCATACAACAAATTGAACAACGAATTACTTCAAAATTTTGTGTTTTCAACAGTATCCAGACAACGGATTCATTTAAAATGTTACGGAAGTGTTTTGGAAGGTCTACTTTACCACGAACACAAGTATTTGGGAGACACAAAGCATAAACTGAAGGTCGAGAAGGAATCGTAAACTTGCCACATATGAGTCGCTAAGCGAATAGCTAAGCAAAAGTTGCAGGAACATTTCTTATGGATCGACTCAACGTATTTTCCCATAATGTTTTTACTATGAAGCGTGACAATGCTAAACTTGTCCTAAAAAGAGTCTATTGTAAGAGCAGATCAACATTCATCAAACGCCTCATTACTAATTGATGGTTGGTGGACGCCGAAACAATCTAGCGAATTACAGCCGAGACTTATGACAAATGTATTGGAAAGTGGATTAAGAGTTGGTGTGTTTTTATTGACACAAAAGCTTTTTTTGAATATTAAAGAAATTTGTATTAAAATGCCTAAATCGAAGCTGGAAAAAGTCTAACGGTGTGATATCACACGATCTCAGTGGCCAATCGACCGGCACAAAGCGTGAAATTATTTGCTCATCGAAGTTTTCTCTCAATAAATTATATTATTCATTTGTAGGAAGTAGCGCCGTCTTGTTAAACCCAAATGTCGCCGAGATCACGAGCTCCAATTTCAGGCATTAAATAATCGGTTATCATGGCGGGATAACGGCCGCCATTGACGGTTATGTTCTCATCGGCATCAGTTTTGAAGAAATATGGACCGATGATTCCACCAGTCCGCAAACCACACCAAACTTTTGTCTTTTCTGGATCAAAAAGCAGCTCTTGAAATTCTTCAGGTTGCTCTTCGTACTAAATACGGCAATTTCGCTTGTTTACATACCCATTGAGCTGGAAAGGGACCTCATCGCTGAAGAAATTTTGATCGAAATCGTCTAATCTTCTTAAAACTTTTCAAGAGCTCGTAGAAGCAAGTGATGTCGGTCGGGAAGGTCTAGTGATTATCTCGGCGTATAATGCTCCCATACGTCAGTCCGATTTGCTCGTAGTGTACAATCTCATCTACGGTTACCATATTTTCTTCACTGCTTGCTGGACGTGTTCTATTCGGTCGATTCTTTACAGAACGTGAACTTTCGTAATAAAGTTCAACGATTTGCTAACGTTGTTCAGGCGTAAATTTTTTCGTGATGAAATTCCAAACAATACTAAACAAAAATGACATGGCAGCTTGACACGACTCATACGTGATCAATCAAAAAAAAGGCAACATCTACCTGGATCAACCATTACCACCATTTATTTACTCCTTCGTTAAAAATATATTTAACAAGCCTAACAATTTAAACAAAGGCGACTTCTAAACGAATATAATTTCGAAAAACAAGCGAAATGCTTTCTGAAGATCAATCTTGTATGAAGCTTTAATTTTGAATTATTTCGAGTTTCAGGAACAACTTTTTATTGGAGTAATTTTTTTCGGAATAGTATAGGCTCGCTTTGCTGCCATTTCGAAGGGTCGAAGCTCGATTTCTTACCTCCGTGGCAGCTGGCAAGACTAACAGTAAAATGCAACCTTGTTGAAGGATAAGCATAAATTTACACTCTCCCGCCAACTGTAAAGCCGGAATAAGATCAATATAATGAATAAACAGTCCACGTTTATGGCGCAAAAACAAGCTGTACAGATAACAGTACGTCTATGGGAAATAATATGCTCGTAAATTGAGGAGGGCTAAGTTCACTCCGACTGCATCGGCTAGCACTCAAGTACTTGTAAGACATGCCGAGCAACACTTCTGTGCTTCTCCGGTGTTATTGATTTTCTGGTGAATGTCTTTAAAGCAACTGTTATTTATGTGGCTCGTGGCTGGTGGACGGACCATTCATTCGATCTTATGTTGTTTTATGTCGCCTTTGTGCTACGATATGCTTCGGTGAGGAAGGATAAAATCCGATATGGCTAAGAATACGATTGTGTGCACAAACAATTCCATAAACATTTGTATGCGCTGAGAATGGGATGTGGATTGCAATAAACTTGAATGTGACCGAATAAATCATAAATTTTTACGCAAACTCCATTACCGACGTTTTTGCATGAATATATATTTATGTATATATATTTTCGATACACAGACATAAATTCGTTAATAAAAAACCAGTGCTCTTATACATATATTCATATATAAGAATGTATGTCAACACTGCTACGCCGTTTTCTTCCAGCTCAAATCGTCGAAATGAAACGTCTGTATTCTGCGCTTGCTTTTGTTATTGCTTTGGAGTATATTTATTATGAAGATATCAGCGTATTTTCCCAACTCTTTATCTTTCCATTGTGACAGTATTTATGTATACTCGTATAACAGGAGGTAAGGGTGTCCATATGTTTGCAACATGCCTCCTTAAATAATGATTTTGGTGGTTGTGAGTATATTTAAGACTCTTCTGTCATCTAATTCGAGTGTAGAAATGCGTTATCGAAATTTCAGTAGAATTTTATGAGAAAATACAAGGCATTGCAGATGTTGCGTTAAAAATTTGATTCAGTCATAATAACGTTTTGAGAATTCTCAATTTTTTGAAGCGCTTTTACTCGAATTAGTTTCATCTCTGTCTGTATGTCTGTAACTTTTTTGTGACACTGAAACGCCATTGCTATATCAATGTGCGATCTCCTCAATTAAAAATACTTTCCTAAAAGTATGCAACTAAAAGCAACAACTATCGATGCTGTCATATCATTATGAACACATAATGGGTTGTCAAAAAAGTCTTGCGGTATTTTCGCTAGTTGGCGCTGAAAGCGCGTGGTTCTAGTTTTATTCGTCGCATCGGGTCATGCTATATCTTTTTGGAAAGCTCATTTCACGCGCTAACACGTGTTTGATTGATTGTCGTTTCTTTTAAGTCGTTCGTGAGTTATAGCGTCGCAAACATGGAGCAAATTAATGAGAAAATACGGCATATTTTACAGTACTACTACGATAAAGCCAAAAATGCATCTCAAGCCGCCAATAAAATTTATGCAGTTTATGGACCCGATACAGTTTCCATTTCCACCGCACAACGATGGTTTCAACGTTTTCGTTCTGGTGTAGAGGTGGTCGAAGATGCGCCACGCTCTGGAAGGCCTGTCGTCGAAAATTGCGATAAAATCGCTGAATTGGTCGAAAGAGACCGGCATAGTAGCAGCCGTAGCATCGGTCAAGAGCTGGGCATGAGTCATCAAAAATCCATTTCAATTTCAATAAAAAAAAAATTCAATAAAAATACCGCAAGACTTTTTTTCAAAATTATTTTAAGACAACCCTTATCTTTTTTTTCCAAGGTACCGGCATTATCTCAAGTATTTTACTTGAAATTTTGTGTGAACCTTCTTTATATAATCCTTTATCGTTCCTACCAGCATCGTGTCAAAGTTTTTGTTTTTAATATTTAAAAAAAATTCAGGAATTTCAAAAAAAGCGTAAAATATGATTTTTATTTTCAGGCAGTCGCCATTTTTCAAAAAAAAATTTTTTCGTGTTCCCTGAAATTCTTTTGATTTTTTTTTCGACCACTGGAGAGTCAGGATCAATGTCACCAGGATGCGCCATTTTTTGTACACCTGTTTCTCCCCCCTCTAATTATTTAAATTTTTAATATATTTTTGTTAAATTTTTTTTCTGTATTCTTAAGATATCAATAAAAACACCATAAAAAATGGATAATAAAAATATTGATTGCTTTTTTTTACGACACTTTAAAAATTACCTGAAATTCATGCTTCTAGAGTAGAATACCCCCTTAAAGGAAGTGAAAACTTTCGAAGCAAAAAAATTCGATATAATAAAATACTTTGAAATGCTTGGATTTGAACTTTCAGTATTTGACACCGAAATTATTTGCGCAGTTTTTGTTTTAAGTGCTAATATTTTAGGTCGGGACATAACTTAAGACATAAAGTAGTGGGTTTGCACTCATAATACTTTTTTTTATTAAAAAAGATATTAAAAGCTATACTTCCAGTTCATAAATTTATATAAACCTACATACTTACACAAATAGTGCTCAAAATAGATTAAAATTACAAATATAATAGTTTTTTAACCCATTTTCCATCCCTATTAATATTTTGACTATTAAAGCGCAGTAACGTTCAACTACTACATTCGAATTTGGTATCTTATTAACTTACATATGTATTATTGGCTTGTCCGAATCAAGATAAACATAATTGAACCCAATGAAATATACTTACTGTGAGATAACTCCATCAAAGCTAAATTGACATCAACAAAAGGATAGAAAATTTCAATTTTTGGAAATTTTCCACTTAATTTCATTAAAATATTTGATTCAGTCATAATAACGTTACCGACGAAAACGCATTAAAGTCAGATGAAAGTCAAAATGGATGAAAATCACGTATATTGGCCCTTGGAGAAAGATGTGGACTGAAGAGGGCAAGAGAATACTTTGACCCGATTTTATTCAATTTTGGTGTTACGACATAAAATTACAAAAAATATATGCTCTCTGGATATCATTACGACACCTCACAGAATGGTCAATACTAATTTATATATCGTGATTCAGAGATCTGGCAACAAACGCAGCTCTAATGTAATCAGACCCTTACTTCCAAGAACACATATTGAAAAAGGTTGAATAGGGTGCAAGAAAACATCAACAAGATTAGAGCAATGTAGTACATATTCACAAATGAGTCAAGTTTTGTATTGTTCAACCCCTTGAGACGTATTTGGCTAAAATAAGGCAAACATTTATTCAATAGTGTGTTAAGCTCCGCCGAAAGGTGCATGTTTATGAAAGTTTTTCTGCCCAAGAGTTTCGGGTTTTTAGATGCTTCACAGAAAACTTGAACGTCATTAGAATGATAAAATTGATAATGAAAATGTTAAGGGGTTATATGGGTTTCCTCAGGAAAAACCAGCCTTTTCAACAAATTTTTTCTGATATAAAAATGAAATATTATATTTTATAAGAATTAACAAACAAAGAAATTCGGAAATTTTAAGAAAAAACTATCTTAAACTCGGCCATGTGACGCCATTTCCGGTGACCCCTCGGAAAAAAGATGCTCCCCTGTTGGCAGAATAACTTCTTACAGGATTATATAAAGTGATAAAAGTGTTTTAGTTAAAATTTTAATTCAGAACTTGTATGAAAGAAAAAAAATCGATTTTTGGCAGACGTTTTTTCAAAAAAATGAAATTTTTTTTCAAATAGTTCAAAAAAAACCTTCGTCCAAGTCTTTAAGAATTGTATCTCAGATATCTGTATAAAATTTCATGAAGAGCGGTTGAGTCATTCTCGAGAAATGTTGCCAACCGACTACAAAAACACAGTTTTGAAAAAAACGCGTTTAAAGATGGAGCACCTAGCCTAACTGGCCTCAAGCGCATACGTTTTCATGGCTGTATCTCCGAAACTATTACTCAGATCAAAATTAGAAAAATATTCTAGAAATGAAATTTTAGAATTAATAAGACAATGAAAAAAATTCGACTTTTTGAAACCCGTAAACCTGTTTAACACCTTAATGAAAACTGAAACAAAATTTAACGTGAACAAAATATTTCATTCTTCTACTCCAACAAGAAGACGCTTCGTGTGGAAAATGCAGAAAATTTATTGGCAAGTTGTCATCGAAAATGTCAGGCTATAATAGACAACGCTGGGGATTGGAGCGAGTATTGAATAAATGTCAGCTGTAAAAAACAATGTATTTTCTATAACTAAAACAGTTTTCCTATAAGCGCTACCGGCACTTTGCAAAGCGAAACGTTATTGTTGGGCGCACTATTTACAAAATTGATGGAAATATGTTCCCAAGTATCCATGAGCAATGTCAAAAGTTAATCCAGTTAGCCCATCTTTCTGTGCCCTCAATATACCCTATATAATAATGTCCGACTTTTCAACAGCCTTTAAACTGTTGAGGTTCATCAAAACAACAAGAGAGACAATTTCCTTGAAAATTAAGTTGTTCAGCGCTGAATATGAATTAAATTTCGAAAAATCTTGGTCCCAACCACATATCCCTAGTATAATGAATTCCGATCCTTTACAGACGTTTATCGGACGCGAAGTGAAATAAAGTAAGTGAGTCTTTGGCACTCAATAAAAGTTATTATTAATAAATAAATTGATTGTTATCCATTAACGATTTCTATAAACAATTGATGTTGAATTCAGCTTTTAATATGAAGTTTTGCTAAAAGCTGAAAGTAGCCTTGTTCCTTCCACATTGCCAGAGCATAAAATAGTTGGTTACAACCGAACTAAGTCCCTCCTTGTTTAGTATGAGAATTTATGACAATCGAAACAAATTTTAACAATTTTGATCGGTTTGGTTAATCCCTTATAATGTAGATATCGATAAGTGAGAAAAATTATACAATAAATATTTTAGCTTTATGCTAGTTCCTTCGAGTATCGAGACCACCCGGCTTCTTCAGTGGCACGTGGACAACGGCTATGAAAGTATCCTTTATACAGACAAAAAACTTTTCACTGTTGAAACAGTTTCTAATAAAAAAAATAAAAGAAATCTACCCAAATATTTCAGAGACACAAAAAATGTTATTCCAAGTGTTCAACGTAGTCACCATCCAGTTTCTGTAATGGTTTTGGGAGGAGTCTCCCCTAAAGACGCTACATCTTTTCACTTCTGTTAAGAAATTGACAAGCAGGATAAGGCGTAGAAGCATTTAAGCAATATTCTTTTCTGCTTTCTTTTCTTCTATGCTCTAACTCACAAGGAAAAAACCCCGAAGCAATTGCTTACAACCAATTTTTTTAGTTTTATAGCCGCAGAAACTTGGCTGCATGGAAGTTCAGAATAATGACGATGGAAACTAAGCGAGTTTCGATAAAACCAAAAGCACTGGCAGTCACTTAACGAAAGAAGAGAGGAAGCTGGAAAGACAAAAGAGCTTAAACGAACGGCAGAGACAATAGAACGAAGCAACGATGCACAGAATCGTACTAGCGTGGATAGAACGGAAACAGGGGGAAACTGATTTCTGCATTACACAAGGATTAACCGGACTTAGAGTGAAATTGCGTGACTGAAGAGTCGAATGGCTAAGCTCGGCCCCACGATGTAATTCCTAACGGCAGTCCCGTGGGCCGAATACAATGTACGTAGACGTACTGTGCCGCAAATTCTGCTTGGGAGTGGTCTCAAATGAGGTACATCTTCAGCGGCCAATACGAATCGAACATATCATCGACCGTTTCTCTCTAATAAAATTGTGTCTTTGTCAGGTCAGTTAAATTATTGAGTCCCAGCTAATAGTAAAATCCGATTGCGTCAATTTTTTTATTCAACTACAGCTCCTTCCTTCCTTTAATAGTATTGTGCTCAGTAGGATTTATCATATCCGTTAAAGAGGTCTCTTTATCTTTTCGATCCTTTTTAATTATAATTTTCGAGCAGATGGCAACCAGAATTTTAGTATACTCCATACGGAAAACAAATTCAATTTAAACAATTCCTCAATCCTTCAGAACTAATCAGGATTGACGTTGAATGAACTCCATTTAAATCGAAAATAAGCAAACACCTCTTCTGTTTGGCAATTAATTTTCGTAATTAAACTTTAAGCGGAAGTATTTGAAGTAAATTACTACTAATTTAGAGGGTCGAGCATTCGGAAAACTCGCAATCAAGCTGCTAGTGAATTGTGGCAATGCGAAAGCATTCCATGCAACCTCAGTGACAAGCCACCAATCAATCAAGGCAACCACCGAAGAACGCAGCCTCCGCATGAGAGCCGACATGCCGATGGGACGAGCGCTGGCCTAGTGGCAAATAACCGCACGACGAAGCCGCAAATTGTGCAACGCACAGACACACCCACGCAGGTGCAGCGACCGACTGCTGCCGACTGAATGCGGAGCAGATGCTCAGCTGAGTATGTGGCAAGCAGTGGTGAGCCTTCATACATGACCGAGTAATGTTTTAATGACAACGGTATGCTCAAAGGTCCTGACCACTGGTTGGCTCGGTATGCAACGGCAAAATATTATTAAATGCTTTTACTAGCTTATGTGTATGTATGTGGGTTATACATATGCATTCGCATAGTGTTGCTGTAGTGTTAAAGTAGTTGCTGATATTTTTAAGCAGCTCGAGGGTATAAGAGCGTGTAAAAGTGCCACTGAAAGCAATGTGCAACTTCAGTGAGCTTTACAGGGTGGCAGCGTGCATTGAAGTGAGTGCAGTTGAGTGTGGCAAGTGTGGGCGAAGGCGTGAGCAGATGTGTGCGTGCGTTAATAATGTGTCCTCCCTGGGGGCAGGCGTGTTTATACACAAGCGCTGCAGCTGACCGCTTTGCAATTGATCGCTTTGGCATCCTTTTACACACCTCAACACACAACTGTTGCATGAGACTTACTTGTGTGCATGTGTGTATGTGTGGTAGTAAGCGTTTATGCATGTGTTGCAAGCATATTTCTACCACTTCTTTTTGTTGCAGTGGCAATTTATTATGGTGCACCATTTTTCACGATTTTTTTGTTTCTTTTTCCGATTGTGTATACTCGGGTGCATAAGTGTGTGTACACCTTAAAGGGTATTTATGTGTGTGCGCTACTTGTCGTTGGCTCACTGAGCCATGAAATTGATTATAATTACAAAAAACTTCCAACACATGTGCGCTTAATATTTTATGTGAGTGGGTGTGTGCCGTGAATTTGCGACTATTTGTGGCTTGTTTGCACATTCTTTATGTCAATAACATTTTTTAAATTCTATAATGACTTAATTGGAAAAGTTTCTGTGATATACAGAGGCTAACAAAGGTATTGTAACGCTGTTGTTTGTTTCAGCAATCCACCTCGAAGTTTGCTTTTACTCGTTTCATTGAGACAACCCCACAAGTACTTACTGTTTATTTTTCGTGTTATGACGAATCGATCACTCCTTCCGAATTTATTCAAAAATATGTTGACTATGCTCTTATTTTTATTATATTTCAACTTCTTTTATTTTGATCATTTATTGGTTTTTTAGTAACACAATTTATTTTTCCAGTCACGATTAAGGTTCTGCGCGTCTTTTCGCTCATACAAACATTGCGTGATCCTCAGTCTTCTTCTTCTTCTTAATTGGCGTAGACACCGCTTACGCGATTATAGCCGAGTTAACAATAGCGCGCCAGTTGTCTTCCTTTTCGCTGTTTGACGCCAATTGGAGATTCTAAGTGTAGCCAGGTCCTTCTCCACTTGGTCCTTCCAACGGAGTGGAGGTCTTCCTCTTCCTCTGCTTCCCCCGGCGGGTACAGCGTCGAATACTTTCAGAGCTGGAGTGTTTTCGTCCATTCGGACAACATGACCTAGCCAGCGTAGCCGCTGTCTTTTAATTCGCTGAACTATGTCAATGCCGTCGTATATCTCGTACAGCTCATCAATCCATCGAATGCGATATTCGCCGTGGCCAATGCGCAAAGGACCATAAATCTTTCTCAGAATTTTTCTCTCGAAAACTCGTAACGTCGACTCATCGGTTGTTGTCATCGCCCAAGCCTCTGCACCATATAGCAGGACGGGAATTATGAGTGACTTATAGAGTTTGGTTTTTGTTTGTCGAGAGAGGACTTTGCTTCTCAATTGCCTACTCAGTCCGAAGTAGCACCTGTTGGCAAGAGTTATTCTGCGTTGGATTTCTAGGCTGACGTTGTTGGTGGTGTTTACGCTGGTTCCAAGATAGACGAAATTATCTCCAACTTCAAAGTTATGACTGTCAACAGTGACGTGAGAGCCAAGTCGCGAGTGCGACGACTGTTTGTTTGATGACAGGAGATATTTCGTTTTGCCCTCGTTCACTGCCAGACCCATTTTCTGTGCTTCCTTGTCCAGCCTGGAGAAAGCAGAACTAACGGCGCGGGTGTTAAGGCCGATGATATCAATATCATCGGCATACGCCAGCAGCTGTGCACTCTTATAAAAGATGGTACCTTCTCTATTTAGTTCTGCAGCTCGAACTATTTTCTCCAGAAGTAAGTTGAAGAAGTCGCACGATAGGGAGTCGCCTTGTCTGAAGCCTCGTTTGGTATCGAACGGCTCGGAGAGGTCCTTCCCGATTCTGACGGAGCTTTTCGTGTTACTCAACGTCAGTTTACACAGCCGTATTAGTTTTGCAGGGATACCAAATTCAGACATCGCGGCATAAAGGCAGCTCTTTTCGTGCTGTCGAAAGCAGCTTTGAAATCGACGAAGAGGTGGTGTGTGTCGATTCTCCTTTCACGGGTCTTTTCCAAGATATGGCGCATGGTGAATCTCTGGTCGGTTGTTGATTTTCCAGGTCTGAAGCCACACTGATAAGGTCAAATCAGTTTGTTGACGGTGGGCTTTAATCTTTCACACAATACGCTCGATAGAACCTTATATGCGATGTTGAATAGGCTAATCCCACGAGAGTTGGCGCAGATTGTGGGGTCTCCTTTTTTATGGATTGGGCATATCACACTTAAATTCCAATCATTGGGCATGCTTTTGTCCGACCATATTTTACAAAGAAGCTGATGCATGCTCCTTATCAGTTCTTCGCCGCCGTGTTTGAATAGCTCGGCCGGCAATCCGTCGGCCCCTGCCGCTTTGTTGTTCTTCAGGCGGGCAATTCCTATTCGAACTTCAGCAGGCTGGAGAAGTGTTCCCTCCATAATCTAAGTATGTTCTGGGCATCGGTGACTAGATCACCTTTGGGGGTTCTACAAGAGTATGCTCCGGTGTTGAAACCTTCTGTAAGCCGCCGCATTTTTTCGTAGAATTTTTGAGCATTACCCCTGTCGGCCAGCTTATCAAGCTCTTCGTACTCACGCATTTCGGCCCCCTTCTTTTTCTGTTTACAAATGCGTCTCGCTTCCCTCTTCAACTCTCGATATCTATCCCATCCCGCACGTGTTGTGGTCGGTCGTAACGTTGCGAGATAGGCAGCTTGTTTTCTCTCCGCTGCGAGACGGCACTCCTCGTCGTACCAGCTGTTCTTTTGCACTTTCCGAAAACCAATGGTTTCGGTGCAGCTGTACGTAAGGAGTTTGAGTTGTTGACGGGTGCTCTCAGAGAGCAGGAGTGCAAGCCGAGTAGAGAATCGTTCGGCTGTCTGTTGTAATTGCAGCTTCTCGACGTCGGACCTTCCTTGTGTTTGTTGGCGTGCGTTTTTTGCTGCACAGAGGCGGTTGCGAATCTTAACTGCAACAAGATAGTGGTCCGAGTCGATGTTGGGACCTCGGAGCGCACGCACATCTAAAACACTGGAGACGTGTCTTCCGTCTATCACAACATGATCGATCTGGTTGGTAGTTTTTCGATCCGGAGACAGCCAGGTAGCTTAATGAATCTTTTTATGCTGGAATCTAGTACTACAGATAACCATATTTCGGGCCCCGGCGAAGTCGATAAGCCTCAACCCATTTGGGGATGTTTCCTCGTGGAGGCTGAATTTACCGACCGTAGTGCAAAAGATACCGTCTTTGCCCACCCTGGCGTTAAAATCGCCAAGCACGATTTTTACATCGTGGCGGGGGCAGCTCTCATAGGTGCGCTCCAAGCACTCATAAAAGGCATCTTTGGTCACATCGTCCTTCTCTTCCGTCGGGGCGTGGGCGCAAATCAGCGATATGTTGAAGAACCTCGCTTTGATGCGGATTGTGGCTAAACGTTCATTCACCGGAGTGAATGATAGTACTCGGCGACGGAGTCTCTCTCCCACCAGGAATCCTACACCAAACTTGCGCTCCTTTATATGGCCACTGTAGTAAATGCCACAAGGACCTACTCGTCTTTGTCCTTGTCCCGTCCATCGCATTTCTTGGACGGCGGTGATGTCAGCCTTTATTTTCACGAGGACATCAACCAGCTGGGCAGCGGCACCTTCCCAATTAAGGGACCGGACATTCCAGGTGCATGCCCTTAAATCGTAGTCCTTATTTCGTTTGCCATGGTCGTCATCAAAAGGGGGGTCTCTCTTCCGAGGCTGGTTGTTACTGTGCATTGGGGGTGTTTTTTTACGTGGCAGGTCCCAAACCCAGCGCACAACCCTATGTAGGGGATATTTCGCCTTCTCACTTTAGCTCGCCTTCAAACGGATGTTCTTAGGCTACCCAGAGGATGCTTGGTCAAAGACCGGAAGTCGTGAGCTGCTTGAGTCATATGTAAAAGAATCGTTTCTGGCCACTCCCAAGTGAGTGCCGATCAGAGAACTTTCCTCACTTGCGTGAACTTCTACACATGACTCCATCCTCCTCAGTCTTAGATCCGGAAAATATGCGAATATTTATAAGGAATTGTTTGTAAAAATCAAACGTGGTGACATCTAGACTTATAGTCTATTAAATGTCCACATTTATTCAATGAAAATCTTCGCTTGGCCATCAACACAAACTTGCATGCCCCAGATGCACAAAACTATTTGCAAAGTGCCTACGAGGCGAAACAAACAAACTGGAGAACCCAACTTATACCCACCACTGTTCATGCTAGACATGGTGGAAAAACGGAGCGAACAATAACCAATTTGGATTCCGCAGAAAAAGCTCTACAATTGAGGCAATTAAGAAACTTGCTGATGTCGCAAGTAAAGCAATAGAAAATGCTAAATTGATATATGGCTCCAGAGATTACTGGGCGGTAGTCACATTCGATGTTAAGAATGCCTCTAACTCGGGCTAATGGCCCCATATAATAAATGCTCTTCAACTAAAGAACACACGGGTCTATATGCTGAAGATCGTTTTCAATTACCTGTCGGACAGGGTACTTCTATATGACACAGACGAAGAACCACAAAACTAAAAAGTGACAGCCAGGCTCAGTCCTAGACCCACTTTGGTGGAACATCTTCAATGATGGAGTGCTGCGCCTCTTCTAACCCAAGAAGGTACAATTAATTGGATACGCGGATAACATCGCAGTGACCGTGGTAGCGAAGGAAATTAGCCAAATAGAACGTCTGTACTATCATGCGGCAATAAAATCAAAGAATGCCTTATGGTGACAAAGCTTCAACTAGCTTCAGCTAGACCATAAGACGAAAGCAATATTAATTACAAGCAGGAAGAAGTTATAGTTTGCCAAACTCAATATTTATGGACATACCATTACGACACAGCAGACATTGAAATATCTAAGAGTGGTGATAGACTCGAGGCTAAATAACAAACTGCATCTAGACAAAACCTGTGAAAAAGCGTCAAGGGTGACGGCGGCACTAACTAGGATACTGGCTAACATTGGTGGACCAGCCAGAATAAACGAGCTCTTTTGGCCAAAGTAAGTCAGTCAATACTTATGTACGCTGCACCAATATGAGGGACAACTCTGCAGCAGAAAAGGCGAAATCAATAATCTGATTAAATATATTCAGGATTGCATGTGCCAGAAAACGCTTCGCGTATCTTCTTTTCCTGTCCCAGGTATGAAAAAGAGATATTTGAAGTAGAGAACCTGATAAACGATCGAGTGACGCGAAAGAATATCGTTCCTTAAATGATCCAATCGAAGGTGGTCTGGGACAGAGTGAGAGCGTGGGCAGCTATAGCTATGCCAGAGATGAGAAGAAAATGGTGCCAACGTAGCAAAAACAGAAGAATCATCCGGACTTTGGGCGAAAATGCGTGACTGGCTAATGACAGAGATTAGTGCGTAGGCGTACTGTGCCGCAAGCCCTGCTTGGGAGTGATTCTAAAGGAGGTGTAACTTTAGCGGGCAATACGAATCGTACATATCGTTCAGAAAAATTACGCTATCTTTGAAGATTCCCTCTCCGAGAACAAAAGCAAAAAAATGTCGCGAAATTTCCAGAAATCTGCACAATCTATCAGTGAAAGTAAAAGAAATGAACTCAGAGATTTAATACGTGATTAATGTAGGAAAGCGATTTGTCAAAACGTCCGGCTATATTCTACTAAGTAGCTGATGTATGCTCCTTATCAGTTATTCGGCCGACATTCCATCAGCCCCCGCCACTTTGTTGTTCTTCAGACGGGTAATTGCCATTGGAACTTCTTCATGGTCGGGCAATGGAATGTCTGTTCCATCGTCATCGGTTAGAGAATCGTGTTCAGTCATTAGATCACCTCGGGGGGTTCTACAAGAGCTCCGGTCTGGAAACCTTCTGTTAGTCGCCACATCTTTTCGAAGAATTTTCGAGATGATTTTTGATGAATATAATCTAATTAGTTGGTTGATTGGATGAAAAGACCGGCTACACTTAAGCCATTATTAGAATGTTCTCTATAATCTTGCTACATTTAAATTTTTGTAGTACAAATTAATATTTATTTTAAATTTTTTTGCTGTTCAATACAATTAATGAACTGAATTATGCGGTTTTTCCGAAGCTTATAAGTAACAGATTATGATACGTGCTTAAGCAAATGCTAAATGTGGTTCATCGTACCTCATTTAACTCAAATGGAATTATTTTAGGTTTGGTTTATTGTACGACACCATTATTACTTCATATTTATATTTCTATAACCCAAAATCCGCCGCCGCCTCACTTTAGCCCAGTGTATTGGCAATACTTCGTCTATCAAATGTTAATTTAGCGTAAAATTGAAGCATCAATAGAAATGTCAGTCTAAATTTTTCTTAATCGATTGTAAACACGCCGCTGACACACACTAACTCACAAATATGCCAGCCATCACTTAACTAAATTAAATGTCACTCATACGCCCCGCCCACCAACTGCTCGATTTGATTAATGCGGAACCGCTGGCACATACATAAAACTTTTGAATTCTATTCACGCACATGCTCACACTTCACCGCTGTGTAGTTGCTATTGCTTCAGGTCCTTCTTTTTTCTTGCTTGTCTATTGTGTGTCCCCGAAAATGCCGGGTAAGAAACCATAATCATTGCTGGAAACTGCTTATTTGTCATTTACACGACATTGACTTTTCATTTATCAAATAAAAGGCATTCACTGAAAAGTTCCAAAGACCCACCATATACATTTCGAAGCAACACATTGTTGTCCAACAGCGTCTTAGACTGCTTGCACTAAGAAGGGAAGATGGATAACGCTGCCACGCTTTCCTTTATTTTATTAATCTGCCCTTTATTTTCTCGATCTGTGTGCAAAGTCATAAATATTACATGTGCGTGTATTTACCTGTGAATATTTTTTTTCATTATTTGCCTGACTATGTACCTGCTGTGTGTTTCACCTACTTATCCTTTATTATACGTACAGTACGTGGAAAAATTAGGATAGTAGCCTCTAAAAATGAAACTTTCGCGGAAAGAAGTATTGGCACAAAACAAGACAAGAAGTTCATAGTAAGCTTTATTTTTCTCCGTTTTTTATAGAATATCGACGAATTTTGGTTTGGAGTTACTGTTGAGAAATTATGAAAGTTTTGAGCTCCGGAGCCACAGATGTAGATATTGAAAAATGTTGAGCTCGAAAGTATCACAGCATAGAAAATTTAAAAAAACTGCGCTCAAGTCTGATGGTCAGATAGGAAAATATCTAATAAATTTTGAAGCAATCAAAGTTTGGTAGTTTAGTCAAACAAAACTTGTGGATATCCAAGAAAATCTAGGACTATTTTATAACATTTCTAAGTTTGTTCCACCTTAGCTGCCTAATTTTTCTTAGATTGGACTATTGTGAACAGTGGAAGATACTTCATGTAAAAGCCATGAATGTTGGTCATTCGCAAATATGTTGTTCTTACGAAGCTTAAAATGGAATCTTATTAAGTTCCCTCTCTCTTAAAAAATATAAGTTTTTAGTCTCTCCACGCTTCTGCCAATATATTTTTTAGATATGCCTCTATTAGTTGAGCCCCAGAGCTTAGATATTCTTTTAGTGTCCATTTTTTAGGCAGCCTATGAAATATTTGAACGATATTGGACATCCAATGACTTATTATTTGCCTCTTTACATAAGCTTACGAAGTGAGCTTTCATATTACTGCAGCTACAGCCAACTATATTTAAAACAGATTATGTATAAGAAAGTTAACGAACTTGCTGGTTGAGGCAGAAACCTACTTGCAACATCCTGTCAATTCAACAATTTGAAAGGGAAGAAGACACAGAAAGCAGAAACCTGCTCCTGAGCCTGTTCTATATTTTCAGTGTACTTACAGATTTCTCCATCGGCACTGTCGTTGGTTGCCCATTCTTCGCTCTTGGTGAAAAGTTGGGCATTGTTATCTCCACAGTAAACTCGTTTTGTATACATTGCATGAATTCTTTTTGTGGAAATAATCAATATTCAAGACGATAAATGAGTGCTAAATAACTGGGGGACTGAAGTATCGGGTCAAAGGTTTGACAAGTGGTTCTTTGTTCATTTCATCGGCAACAATTTTCTTCAGTGACAACCGCATCAATGTTGTTTCTTCACTTAGCGCCACCTTTAGAATCCAACTTTTGTCACACACTGTACAATTGGTACATATAAATATGATTTTCATGTATGTTTGTATGGTTATACGCTGTCAACGTTGTATGTGTGAGATTTTTATGATTATTGGCATCATGTGGATTATATGTCGTTTGCTATGCCACTAGCTGATTGTAGCATTTTTTCTTTGTCATTTGTGTTTTCGTTCTTTTTTGTTTCGGCAATAAGCTGTTGCACAATTACGCCAAAATTTTTTTCTTTTTGGTATTTGTATAACCGCAGCTTATAGCTTTCGCTGTGTGCGTTTGAGCGTAACTGATTTTATGGTAAATTTCCTTTTAACGCTCAACTATAATTTATGGTCATTTACTCTGTCATTTGGCAGCCAATGAGCACACACACTCATCCACCTCCACATATATACATATATACATATTGTCGAACAGCAAAAATGTGCTTTAAGTTAAATGACTTTTCGCATGAGCATAAAAAATATAATCAGCAGCGCTTTACTCCTTGTGAATCATGAAAATGCGGCGAAGCAAACCTTTTCGAATTTTCTGTTCGGTTTGTGCAGCCATAAAGTCCGTTATGAGTAAATAAATACGTGTGTGTATGTATTGAGCGCGAGTTTTTCTTTTGTGTGTATTTGACTTTGTGTGCTTTTCAGGCAATAAATTTGACAATGTCTCATAAAAACCAGCGCGAAACAATGATTAGATTCGATTGGTTTGAAGTCGGAGCGACAGCTCAACATGAAGTTATACATATACACATAAGCATACCGGGGCATAAGTGTTGCAATTGTGGATGAGGTAAGGGTTTGTGTCAAACATATAATTTTCAATAAACCGTGTCAATCTGTCAAGCAAAGAGCTGTGGCATAGCATTGAGTTTCACAAACGTGATATTGAGAAGCAGTTTGGGCCAATTTTAACTAGTGAACGGCGAAGTCGTTATGCAGTACTTTGCGCTAAGTTTTGCATTACATAGAAGAATAGAATGGTAAAGTAAATTTTCCTTAGATCCGCAACCTTTCTCTCTTAACTCTCCTGGGAAAGACCTGACTGAACTTTGCATATTATGTGCTTTATTGATGTAAAGCAACTGTAGACTTGGAGTGGTCTTTGTTTTTTCTTTAAAGCGGTAATGTTACTTTCTAAATATTTAAAGCAAACAAAATTTTTCTCTTTTATCCAAATTTGGGTCCGCAATAATAGCAATTCTCTCATAGTAGAAATTATAATAAAACCCACCGATCTTTTGTAAAGATTTAGGAATTTCGAATAACATTTACTTGATTTCACCGCGATTATATATTCTTATAGTTTTTAAAGCATTTAGAATATAGTTTAAAATAAAATAAGGAACCACAAAACAGAAAGCATAATTCGTAAAACAAAGTAAGAAAAAATACTCCTGATATTAGTCATAAACTGGCACTATTAACAATTACATGTCTAAGATCGGCATGGACCTATCAGCAGGTCAGTGACACTAATATCTCATTAGTGCTTCTTCTTCTACACCTAAACGGCATTTGTAGGTAAGCTTTGCGTTTGTTTCAAGGCCGGTGCCTTGTACAACCACCAGTGGCTAATACCCAGCCAGCTGAATGGCAGTGAATGCATTACACCAGAAGATATTGAACTCGACGTTCCATAGCCCGATCATGAAGAAGTTCGAATAACAATTACCCGTCTGAAGAACAAAAACTCAGCGGTGGCCATCGATGTCCGCGATATCGGAATTTGGAATCCCCGCCAAACTAACACGGCTGTGTAAGCTGACGTTGAGCAATACAAGAAGCTCCGTGCAACATCTTCAATCTACTCCTGGAGAAAATAATATGAGCAGAAGATCTGAATATAGAAGGTACAATCACAAGAGTATAAAACTCCTGGCGCACCCCGATGGCAACACTAATGACCGCCCCGTTAGTTCTACTTTCTCCATGTTGGACAAAAAAGCGAAGCAAATGGGTCTAGTAGTGAGCGAGGGCACTGTTGACAGTTATAACTTCGAAGTCGTGGATAATTTCGTCTATCTTGTAACCAACATAAACACCAACAACAACGTCAGCCTCGAAATCTAACGCAGAATAACTTTTGCCAACAGGTGCTATTTTGGACTGAGTAGACAATTGAGAAGCAAAGTCCTCTCTCGACGAACAAATACCAAACTCAATAAGTCACTCTTTATTCCCGTCCTACCATATGGTGCAGAGGCATGGACGATGACAACATCAGATGAGTTGGCGTAACGAATTTTCGAAGGAAAGGCTTAGCGGCCTGGCAACGGCGAATACCGGACAAGATAATGGGTTGTCAAAAAAATCTTGCGGTATTTTTATTGATTTTTTTTTTTTTTTTTATTGAAATTGAAATGAATTTTTGATGACTCATGCCCAGCTCTTGACCGATGCTACAGATGCTACTATACCGGTCTCTTTCGACCAATTCAGCGATTTTATCGCAATTTTCGACGACAGGCCTTCCGGAGCGTGGCGCATCTTCGACCACCTCTACACCAATGGAAACTGTATCGGGTCCATAAACTGCACAAATTTTATTGGCGGCTTGAGATGCTTATTTGCCTTTATCGTAGTAGTACTGTAAAATATGCCGTATTTTCTCTTTATTTTGCTCCATGTTTACGACGCTATAACTCACGAACGACTTAAAAGAAACGACAATCAATCAAACACGTCTTAGCGCGTGAAATGAGCTTTCCAAAAAGGTATAGCATTACCCGATGCGACAAATAAAACTAGAACTACGCGCTTTCAGCGCCAACTAGCGAAAATACCGCAAGACTTTTTTGACAACCTAATATAACGATGAATGGTACGAGCAACGATAAAATGACGACATTGACATAGTTCAGCGAATTGAGATACAGTGATAGTCAAGTCGGCCGAATGGATGAAAACAGTCCAGCTCTGAGAGTGTTCAACGAAGTACCCGCCGGAAAAGCAAGGGAGGTGGGGATGGACCTGGCTACACTTGGAATCTCCAATTGGCGTCAAACAGCGAAAAGGAAGACAACTGGCGCGCTGCTGTTAACTCGACTATAACAGCTTAAGCGGTGTCTTCGCCAACAAAGAAGAAGAATAAAAAACTGAAGCCGGCCGACAAGAACTATTCGGCTTTACAGCGGTTTGAAAAGGGAAAAATAATCAATCCTCGAATAGAATAATGCTTTTAGGATCTAAAAACCGATTTCTTGAAAATCCAAGGCTGACATACCCTAAAACAATAAGTGAAATGCATTTGGTGAGTCCTTTTCAGATATTTTGAGCCACTACTTGATCGCTAGCGCTTACTCGTTTGTTGTAAACACAGCTTCCATGACCATTTTATATTATTATCATAGATACACAACTCTCATGTAGCAGTTGTAATAACGGTAAAGTCAAGCTTACACTATTTATTTAATCAATAAACAAATATTTCTGGAAACACTTTGAATAAACTTGCGTTTATCAAATATCTTACGTATTATCTGAGATTTAAGTTCAGCGCGAGCATTCAAAGTATTTAACAAAGTTTATTTCTCATTCCTAAATCTTACAACAACATACAACATGTTTAAATAAATATGCGCTTTTAAGCTTTGCCCAGTAGAGCAATCGCAACAATAACTTTTATTTTGGCCAAAGCCATAGAACTCGCCCTGGGGCCAACACTTAACCGCACACCAATTTCAACTTTATGGCGCTTTTTCCTCCAACAATATGCCCAACAATAAAATACCTTCGTGGCTATGGCGATAAAAGGCAGAGTTTATTGCAATGTGAGCACGCAAAAAATACTTTGAAAATTTAATGCTTGCCTTTCAGCTTGTAAGTAACCCACAAACGCTTTGATAAGCGCTTTGTTTCTCGACTACAATTACCACTCTCTACATTCTATGTCTACATTCCACATTACTCCCTGCTGTCGTCGCGCTCGTTCAGCTTCGCGCAGCATCTCTAATTACAGTTTAATTTCCTTGACGCCATAACGGAGTCCTCAGGCAGTGGAAGAGCCGGTTGTTAACGCCAGCGAATAGACAAAGCGATTTTGCGCAGCCAGCCTGGAGCTTAAATTGAAGATGTTTATGAAAGAATTCTTTAAAAATGTTATTTACATATACACATACACCTACTCTTGCACATATATGTGAGATCTGCATAAAAACGTACTTCGCAGGGACCAAATCCTTGTGCCGCCAAAAAATTTGCTAGCAGCCATAAATTTACAAAGCAATAATCCAGCGGCGTCGAAATTTATGCAATACAATTAATACCCACTCAAGACAGACATACGTACCTACATTCCAGCAAATATTTACCCAAATGCGAGACACACTCGCGTTCAAAGTTTTTTTCGAACAATTCTTTGTTCATAAAGGATTTTTTTATTTTCCTTCAACTTTTCTTCTTCGCGTCTTTGCCAACACTGGCTGCCTCCTTTCCGGCTTCGCTTGAAAACTTTCCAATTGTAAATCATAAAAGCTTGCTAAGAAGCGGCGCACTGAACTTGAACGACTTCATGCTGTTGCATAATTAAAAGGGTTAATGAAATTTATTTCGCAAATATTTATTTGAGTGTTTTATGTGCGTTGTCTGTTTGTGTGGGGTTTTAGGTTGAATGCAAAAATTAAATTAATACCGCTTAAGCAAAGTGTGCTCGCTAATTTTAAAAGCTAAGTTTCCGCAGCTTTCAATTAACGGAATATTAAAGTAAGCGGGTGCTTTTGAATTTTTACTGAAATAATTATTATTTCTTGAGTGCTGCTAAAGTAACGGTATTTTGGAAGAAAGCTCATTTCAAAATAATAAACTCGATTTGACATCTAAACCTCCGGAATGGGAGATTTTAATTCAGATTCATAAGAATTTACAAACTAACATCAATATTAACAAATAGGGAAGGATTAAGTTCGGGTATACCGAACATTTTATATTTCCGCCAGGAGAAGGTTTTCGTGAACATTTTAATTAAAAGTGGCAAGTATTGCTTTCATTATTTACAACCTCAGGGATGAAGATGTGCCGAGACCGATAGATGCGGTATAGAGTCAGCCAGAAGTTCGAAAATATTTATATTAGGTACATCGAAGCTAAGGGAAGTAGTTATTGACTCGATTTGGCCCATGTTTTGTATAAGATCATGCTGTCATCACAAGAATATTCTCCCATGAATTTCGATACGTGACCTCATAAATTGACCAATATTTTCGGTAACAAATCAGCCATATGCACTGGGATGTTTGGGTCCTTGAAAATTTTTAGGCCGATTTCGACAATTTTTAGCAGAAGGTGTATTACCTTAAGAGGACTATACAGTAAAGTAAATTAAGTTGAAATTTATGAGTTTGTTACATGGCAAGTAGGCGTGGTTGTAGTCCGATTCCGCCCATTTTCACAGATCGATCAAGTACTTCCTTAGATGTAGGATTTCAAAGGGGAGCGATGCCCATTGTTCTATTTTTATAGATGTTCCTATTAAGCCTTTCCCTACCATCTTTGTTGTGACTGTTTTTGGCGCAGTTATTCAGTGAGTTAACAGTTACACATAACCGTTTTATGGGGTGTGGGCATGGTTACTTATTATCTTATTTCACCTACTTTGATCGCGTTTGAAGAAGTGCTAACAAGATTGACCATTAGTCTTGTATTATATAGGTATATTGAACCACACAGACGGAGAAATGGAATGCAATCTCAAAGTAAAATCATTGTCTTCCAATTTTTTATAATGATATCTGTCAAGTCAGTTGTCAGAAAAAAACATGGGTTTGACATTTCGAAAATTATCACTGAAGGTTTACTTTTGAACATCACTCAACTTTTTGCTCCGATTTGTCGAATAAGTTTTTAATCTATATATAAACTAAAGTTTACGGTTGAATAGTGAGCGACAATGTTTTTCGAACTTTCTAGTTATCCAACATCAATCGTTTGTGGCGAACTTTTGATGACAATTTCATATGAACATGGGTCATGCAATTTCAATCGTTAAGTTACTTTTTGATAATCAGTGCTATAAACGTACTATACGCTCGCTCTAGTGTGGCGAGCTCTGCTGGAAATGATTATGCTGCGTTGGACCTTCAGAGTTTTAGTCATTTGTCCGTAATTTTAATAATTGAACAACAATAATTTGTATAAATTATGCTCACATTTTCAACTTCGAATCCAACCCATCGTGAAAATTCAAAGTGGGAGATCATCTATATTTACCATAATACTCCTAACTACCACTCTTACCTGCATCAGCTTGAACTGAATGATCTTCCAAGCGTAAATGTCTGATGAGTATTGCACGACTACATTTTTTGCTCAAACGTAGAAAACCTCCTCAAGTTCACAGATTTTATCTTAATCTCTTTAAGAAGCCCCTTTTGCAATTAAAAAGAGATGTGCAAAGTGAGGAGATAAAGCAAATATTCCCGCCCGCAAATATTACTCGAGCCAGCAGCGAGCGATTATCCAATTTATTTAAACCGAAAACACCTTCTGCAAATACATTTTACGCCTCCAGGTAACCCATGTGCGATGAAAGTAAATATTTAGGCACAAAAACAAAACGTTCACACATCATTTGGGCTAAAACACATGCAAATATGCAGCACTTAGCCGACAACAAAATGAATGGGGGCAGCATTATGGGCATCCATTGATCACTTAGGCGGCCATCAATCTTCAAGAGCAAACATTTACACCAACACTTGTGCAAATATGTGTGTAAATATGTATTGTTTTGCAGCAACCGTGCGTTGTGGCCTTCCTTTGGCCAGGCAGAGCTCAGCTGCGTAAAGCTAATCAATTTGCTCTTACCACACCAGAAAACAATTTTGATATGAAATCGAACATTTCAGCCAAAGCTGGTGAGTGAGCAAGGCTGCGTCTGAGCAAGGATGTTTTGTGAATATATGTATGCAAATGTGGTGTGAAGGTCGAAATGAGGCGTGTCATGAATAGCAACAACGAGATTTGAAAAAGAACAACACGTACATAAAAGCGAATAACAGTAAAGTGATAACCAAAGATATCGAATATATGCCCCCCTCCTATTCTATGCATAGGTCTCACTCACTAATATAGCTAAACTATAGCCACTTTCTCAAGAAAAATATACTTCAGAAGCGTTTTGTGTACCGTTATAAAGCAATTAAAGCAAATTTGACCAAAACAGCAAACATCAATGCACGCACTTCCACGACCAAATTGACACCCACAACTACTATATACGTAATGATCAGAAGAACTGGGGTTCTGCGAAAATTACAAACCTCCTTTGGAAACACTATACGCTTACGCCGCAACCTCCCGGCCACACATACCAACCACAATGCCACTGAATGGACTTGGGCAGTGCGGAAGGTCTTATTACCAATTTTGTGAATCCTAGTATATTCAGACGTCGGAATATACAACAGTCACATTATGTATGTATGTGTTTTACGATAGTGTTCAACTCAAAAGCGCCGTACAGTGGGGCAAAGTACATTAATACTACGTAAATATTAAATTATTAAAATCTCGATCCGTAAGGAAAATACTGAAACAAACACTGGCTAAGTGATGGTGTATTTGGTAAAGCATAAACCACTATATATAGGAAATACATTGTGACAAAAAAGTACCCGGAATTTGTAAATAAAACGCAAAATATTTAATGATTCATCAGTATTTATTTTGTTGCCTTCAAAGTAATCACCACCAGATGGTCTTCAGCGAATTTTGTTTAACCTGTTCGATCGAATGAAAACTGGTTCCACCGAGCAGCAATTTCAGTTTGGGGAACAAGAAAAAATCACACGTGGCCAAATCTGGTGAATACCGTGGTTGATTGATGGTGTTGATTGCGTTTTTTTGGCTTTAATTCGGTCACAATCGTGGCTCGGTGCGATGGTGCCTTATCATGGTGAAAGATCCGTGAATTGTTCTTCCACAATTGCGACCGCTTTCGACAGATGTTCCTCCGCAAATGTCTCAATACGGTCAAATAGAACTCCATATTGATCGTATGTACTTCCGGAACAAGTTGAACTTGTTTGTATGTCAATGTGGGATCGAAATTCGCACAAGCATGTGAGACTCTTCTACGGTACTCGTTTTGAAATAAAAAATCAGCTTTATCGGGCGGGGTTGAACAAAAACGCAAGAACCCAAAATATCCCCCAAAATCATTTAAACAGACTCGCGAGAGAGCTCGAGCTTGACATATCTCTAACGCTTGCCTGACGATTTTCAAGCACTGCATCCTTCACCTTTAATACTTTCATCAGTTGAAGAGGTCGAAGGACATCCCGATTGAGGCATGTCTTCAACAATCTCTCGACCGAATTTTAAGGCTTTGAACCAATGGTAGGCTTGTGTTTTTGATAAAATTGAAACACTGTAAGCCAGAAGATCTTTTAGTCGTCTCTTTAAAGGGTTTTCAACAACTTACGATTTCAAAATTAGTACCAATTCAATTTATAACTTCCTAACTACTGCACCGATTATTTTCAAATTTATTTATTTATTTATTTATTTATAATAATTCATATAACAAAAAGAGTTTTATTATATAAATACATAAACGCAGCACTGGCTACGAGGCCTTCAGCCGTCTTGTAATTATAACTAGGTGAAAAATTCTATTTGCTAAGGGTTAGTAAAGATGTAAGTTGCTTAAATATATTTTAACAAATCGTTGGTTTTAAGAATCTATATACAATCATCACGTTTTTTTCTGAAGGTTCACTTAGTAGTTTTATGAGATCAATGTTGCCAGAGTTGTGGGCTGTTGGGTGAAGCATCGGACAGAGTGTGAGTAAGTGTTTGATAGAAGCGGTGTCATGGCAAAGGGGGCATATGGATGGGCTTTTACCCGATAGTAAGTGGGCGTGTGTTTTCAAATTTAAAACATTATTTACGAGGTAACGCCGAAGATATATTTTCTAATTTAATACACAATAACTTTTATTTTACTATATCAAAAACTGCGATTTTCACGCAAAAATCGAGCTTCTTCCTACAAGGTGTTCTAAGAAATATTAAAATTAGAATTCGGGAAAACCCTCTGACCGTTATCTGGGGAAAACTTATATCTAGCGAATCAACGTACATTTATTAAGTGCGGATGATCCAGCACTAATTATGACGGACATAACAAATCTACACTTTTCTTAGACACGTTCGAATAATTGCTGACATTGCCGTATTTTTAAGCATATCTTTGAGAACATTTTATGCAAGATTCTTTCCGACCTTAATATACTCTTGGTTTTATTTAAGACATTTCAACTGTGTAGTCACATAAAATTCACAAACAATTACGTGTTTTTGTATGAATTCACCTAAAAAAATGTTCCCAGAAACCATTGCTACAAAACCACTGTGCTCTCGATGTTTTGAGTATCAAAGCTTCTGATTGGGAAGGAATTGGGAAATTGAGAAATTTGCAAAGCCACAAAATGTGGCAACGAAGACAAAATAGGAAATCGTGTCTAACACATGCATATACTAAGACTAAGCTAACAGCAGAAATGTTTTTGTGAGAATGCTTTGAGGTATAAAAAATTTCAGAAGAACCACCTAGGCTGCGATTTTTAATTTCCGCAAATGAATCCAATTCAATTTCTTGCCACAAATGGAAGTGATTGGACATTTTACTTTGATTTATTGTTGAATGAATTTAAATCCATGAGCAGATGAGCAAAAAACACATCTAATTACGTTTAGAATTAAATCAAAAGAGATTACAAGAGAGGCAGAAATAGTCTTAAAGCAACTTCTATCTCTGATATTCCTGAAACTTGTGAGATTCAGAGTTTCAGCAACTTATCAACTATTTGAGATGGATTCTACATATTTTTCAGGTTTATAAATTACAGTATAAAAAGGTCACTCTCGCCTAACAGATGTTGCACCTAATACGGTATATTTATGTTGAAATCACGGCGAAAAAATCGAGCACTGAGTAAAGATCGGGAAGCCAGCGAAAACTGACCTTATGCGAGTTGTCTATCTACCTCTGTCAATTAGGATAACAACGAAAAAGTTAAAGAAACAGTGCTTAAAAGTTTTCGTATTGGTATTGGAGAGATAGCAGAGGGTCTCAACATCTCTTATGGTTCGCTTCCACATATTTTGGTTAACGTTTTGGATATGAAGTATGTAAACGCTAAAGTCATGCCGAAAGGCCTGAATCCTTTGCAAAACCGATGTCGGGTGAAGGTCGCAAAAACGATACTTGACCCTACATTCACAAACGCATCGTTACTTGGACACACGACGTGGGTTTATAAACATGACGTCGAAACCGTCCATCAATTTAGTGACCTGAAACCGAAAAAAACAAAGCAAAGTCAGTCAAAAATCAAGGTGATGCCCAAAAAATAGTAGTACTTCGTTGTTTCGCGGAGTCTACGTTCGTCGTAAACGAGAGGGTTTGTGAGAAGAAAATTCAAGGATTTTTCACCAGGATAATGCGCCGTCACATTCTAGTATAATTTGGTTTAATTTTTGGCCAAACACGAAACGAGAGTCAACACACGAGAGTCAAGCATCGTATTCGCTAGATTTTGCGCTCTGTGACAGGGCTTTTTCTGTAAAGCGCACTATGAGTTGGTTGCGGTCTCAAACAAAATTCGCTTATTACAAATAAATACACCTCTATCTGGTAACATCTGACACAATTTCCAATAAAATATCACACCTGAGGTCACTCACAGGATTTCACCTCACACGATGACACGACCACACTCAACATGAAGAATTGAGAATGAAGTTTTGTACTAAAACATTAAAATATTCTAACTACAAAAGCCGTGATAAATTTCCCGAATTAATCCCAGACTTCCTCACCGAAAAATGAGTTAAACATTGAAAACGAAAGCCAACTTCCATGAGAAAAAATAAAAGGCCCTTTAATTTTAACCTTCCTAAATGCCCAAGTGCGAAAAACCCTGCATGTTTATGCAATTCACCCAAAACACTAACGTGTCATCAAATAATTTAAAACCTCCACCCACATATTATATTTACCAATTTGCCCCAAGGGCTCAAGAGTCCATCTTTCTCTTTTAGCGATTTCCACACACCTGAATCAATGCTATTTGTTTAAACGCAGATAATAGTTGTGGAAATGACCGTTTAGTAAACTGAAAGAGATAAAACGGAAATAAGCGCACAAATATGTGAGAATACTTTAAACAAAAAACGATGAAACAACTTGCAAAAACAGGATGAAGCAACATATAACAGCCTCATATTAGATTATGTCCTTGTATGTTGTAAGGACAGAAGAAGAAATAAAAGCAGAAATGAAGCAAAAAAATAAGTGGCGATTGGAAGCCACATTGAAGACGGCAGAAAGGCAAGCTAATGTAAAATTCAACACTTTTTATTTATGCAAAGGCAGTGAATGTGAAAAATGTGTCTGTCAATTGAATTATTGGCTCTACTCCTGCTCCTACTTAACTGTGAGAAATAGAGAGCCAAAGGATTATTTAAGCATGGGCAGTCCACATAGCTTAGCATACTATATGCCCTGTTGCCCTGCTGAAACAGTAAAAAGCACGTTATTTTAGTTTCTATTGACTATAAAAATTTCTCGCTGATTTTACAGTATGCATAGTGTAAAGAAACGACTGATTTCTTGTACTGTAAACAATTTTATAACTAAAAGAAATACAAGGTCTGTCGCAAAAGAAACAGAACTTTTTAAATATAACTGTTTCTGGTGGCGCCACCTATTGGTGGGTATATCAAATAAAAAGTTTGATCTCTTATTGGCATTTCTTAAAAATTTTAAGACAATTGGAAAACTACAATCGATGTTATCGATCAAAAAGTGACAGCAGCTTTTGGTCATCGGTCGTAAAATGCATTTTGAACAAAGAGCAAATATTAAATTTTTTTTTAAACTTGGGAAAACGTTTACTGAAACATTTCAAATTAATGCTGTGTTTTACCTTGGTGTTTTTTGTCACGCATTCGTCGTGCTCGACCACAATACCCTGAGGCAGGGTCCTGGCGCCTGTTGCACGATAATGCGCCGTGTCATCGGTCGACGCTTGTCACTGATTTTTTGACAAAAAACTCCATATTAACCATTAATCACTCACCTTACTCACCTGATCTGGCACCCTGTGATTTTTACCTATTTGGAAAACTTAATTTGCCCATAAAAGGACACTGGTTTCAGGACATTTCAGCTATCCAAGAGGCGACGACCGATATTCTCAAGAGCATTCCGAAAAATTACCTTAAACACTCATTTGAAATACTAATTGACCGGGCTAAACGCTGTATCGAAGCACAAGGAAACTACTTTTAATAAAAAAATATAACTTTTGAAAAATATTAATTTTTTGTTGTTTTTTTTTAACAGTCCTGTTTCTTTTGCGACAGACCTTGTAGATAGAACAAGCATTGTAAAGAGGAAGCAATCCCTCACGATATACGACGCGCTTAATGTCTTCAATCATTTCCTAATTGATTATAAATTTAAAATCTATTCCATACTTACAGTATATTTTACAAGGAAAGTAAAACAGGGCTATCTTACAACCTGCAAGGATCAAAGCCGGCTAAATATTCTTAGGTGTTGGAAAAATGCAATGCTCCCTGAGTTTCATTAAGACACTTACCATCATCATGAGTCATCAAAAATTCATTTCAATTTCAATAAAAAAATTCCATAAGAATACCGCAAGACTTTTTTGAGAACCCATTATAATTATAATACTTTTAGTAGTTACATATACGGTGGCTAAGGGAAGTTTTGATCCGATTCAACCCATTTTTACAACACATACACACAGTCAGAGACTCTCTCGGAATTGCAATATATCTCACACATTGAGCATTTTTCGGGTAAAAAGTTAGCACCAAGCAAAGTGACTTACAGTAATTAAGGCCACTTACATTTATTATGCCCCAAATATGAATTTTCGAAATAAATGAAAAAACTATAAACATCTTACCTAAGGCTTTTTCCAAAGGGTTAATATCCTAAATGTATATTTAATTGGGTAATTTCATTTTTCCAGCAGTTGGCTATTCTAATTAAATCATTTTCTTCAACTGTTTTTCTTTGTTTTTTCATATAACTAAATTTTACATTTACAGATTACTTATGTGCTGTATTTCCGCATTTTAATCAAATTGTACTTTCGGAGAGGTGGCAAAACTGTTTTAAGTAGCTTTGCGGATTTTCTTAAATACCCTCCATTTTATATCTAA